>NC_133666.1:254757293-255057293 GCF_037893015.1 Macrotis lagotis
CAGCCTAGGATTAAGAGGACCATTTCTGCCCCTGAAAAGGACCTATGTAAGGCAGGTTGAAGCACATTTATTGAATTTAGAGATATTTACATTTCAGTTAATTATGCTGAAGGCGCCTCTCTCTCTCCAGAGCTGTCAATTCAGCACCTTTCAAGAGCATTACATTATTTTTGAAGTGTGAAAACAATCTGATTTTAAATTTTCAAATGTTAATTCAGCAGATGGGTATAAAATAAGCCACTTTGAGCAGGCTCAACAGAATATCAGAATCTACCAAATGGAGGGGCAGTGCAAAATAAAATTATGGAAATATATAGGAAATGCCTGATAAATTCAATATCCTATTTGAGACCCTCCCAGAACTAGAATTGTTAAGTTAATGGTACTGAATGATACTTAATTTATGAAAATAAATTATTCAAATTTATGGTTTCAGTTTTTAAAAGCACACCATAAAATGGCTTAGTTTCTACTACTTATTTAGCTGCTAAGGTAAGAATCAATCCATATACACAAATATTTCAATAGGCTAAAAACCAAAACCAAAACCAAAATACCTTACTATTTGATTTCCACAGAAATAATTCATTAATTTATAAGGTTCCTTCATTTGACAACTAAACCTAGTTTAGTCAGTGACTGTTGTTTATTGTAATCTAAAAAGATAGGTAACAGCTTGAAAAATAATTAGATACTGATAGTTCTGGAAATGGTTAGCACCATAGAAGAAAATCTCTTATTATCAAAAAGTATCTTAGATTATTGGTTATTTTAAAATACATGTTGAAATTCAAGTCTATAATATTCTTCTCCAAGAAACAAATTCTACAACACAGGGGGGGGGGGGGGAGTAAAACTGCACAGAAAGTATCCGTTAGATAAAAAATTTGTACTGGTTGAAACCAGGTACACCTTTTTTTAAAGTTAAGAGAGTCAGTTTATTTACTAAACCAAACTAAGGATGGACTAACTTGTTGCTTATCTTTTCAGTATGTAACACTGTTGAATAATAAGACTTGCCAGAAGGCAAGGCATATGTACTATCTACTGTGGTCTCAAAAAAAAAAAAAAAGAATAAACTGTTTAATTAAGCTAAAAGGAAAACCTACAAATTAGAGGTATCAAATCTCAAAAAGGTTGTCTCCAAACTCTTAAATCAAAATATTCCTGTTAAATGGGAAGCAAGAGAATGAGGTGATAAAATGGAAAACCAAGTCTTTAAGCAAAATAAATTTAAATGTAATAAAGCAGTAAGGCTGAAATTAAAAATACATGCTTTTTAAGACACTAGTGCTACCTCTGAATCTGGAAACCATTGCTATCAGACTTTCTCACATCATTTAGGAAAATCAGACATTATAATCATTTAATTTCCTAGAGTTCTTTGTTTAGGTTTGTAAATCATTTGCTATTCATTTTCCAATTAAGAAAAAAATCAGTACCTCTGATTAAGATTTTTATAAGGTGAATATCAAGAAAAACCAGCAGCAGTAGTAGCAGAAACCAAATTAATTAACACATTTCATTAATTGAAATCAGAGTTCAACCAAAAAAAGAGCCTTAAATGACTGTTTTATAGACAGTCTATAAGCATGCACTTTTCAAATGAAAGGTCTCTAAGAAACCCAAGTAGAATCAGGGCAGGATTATACTAAAATGCTCTTCTGAAATGCATAAACAAAAACTTCCCTCTAAAACACTTGGTTTTATTAGTGAAATGGTATTAAGGATAACAAGGATTCAAACAATGTTTGCTCTATACTACTTACATATCATAAATAAGACAGTTGTTGCAAAACACACAATCCTCTGGTCTTTCCATCCACACAAGTTACTCTTTTATGAGAATAAGCTGTTTTACCAGCCAACAAATGTGGCTGAAGCATTAAAAATGACCATCTATACTTTACATAGTAAAGTATTTTACAAAGTTTTTTAATGTACACAATGGCAAAAAACTATAATTCTGAACATGTGAAGAGTGATTAAAGCAGCTTCATAATCAAATCAGGATTCTTTACTTGAAATATGGGTAACTTTCCATTCTCCACAAAACTTTAGTTTCAATAGTATTAACCATTAAAGGAAAATCAAATGAAAAGCAGGTGAGGAATACACTTTTCAGCTTCCTAAATTTACAGAAGTAACTTCCCATGAGGTAAGGCAACTGAGTAAATTTGATTGTATTATGTTGCATTAAAATAATTATACTTGATTTAGTATTAAGAGCTAATTAAAAGGTATGACTTCTTGAGAAAACCTAACAATGATGTAAGGAATTCTGAAAGCATGAGTTGAGCTTTTTGGAAAAAAAAAATCTTCATATATGTCATTCTCTTACATAAGTGCTTCCTTACAAAAAGTTGACCCCAAGAATGACTAATGACTTATAATTTAAATGCAAGTAAATTTAACCCTTTGGGGAGAAAAATAAAAAGTCATACATACCTTTACCCCTTTCAGGTACAGTTTTTGCACATCACATAACCAGCATTAGTGAAAATGATTTCGAGGTAATGATTAAGGCCATCCAATGTAGAGAATTAAAGGGCTTCCTTTGATTTAGGCAAAATAAGAACATGCTTCACTTTCAGCTACAAGAGTATAAAACTGATGGTCCCCAAACTGTATTTTTGCTTTATACTATAAACCTACCCTTAAAAGATCTAGCCTCTTTCTTGTATTAGGTGAACTAAGAAGCTGTTCTTCCATACTACTTGCACATTTCTCTATGGGGGTGGGTGGAATAGCTATCTAGGTTCAGTATGAACTGAGAATGACTAGCACATATAAAATACTAGAAAACACTAGAAGGCACTAAAGCTTCAGCTTGTGCTCCCATAGCCTGTTTTGAAAAACCAGGTTTCCTTTTGTTAAGAACACCTATGCCATTTGCAGCTGACCAGACACAAAAATAAATTTCAAAGTATTAACAAAGGTTAAAAGATATGCTCACTTTGGGAGGGGGAAAAACAAAATTAAGCATTAGTATATAACATGGTTGCTTTTCCTTTTTTGGAATGGAACAGTTAGCATGCACCACTAAACTACTTTTTAAAAAATCCACATATTTAAGCAATTTTAATCTGAAAAAAAATATTGCAGATCAAAGAATTGGTGTCCCAAACTGTGAGCAAATGAAAACCTATTAGTAGGCATTTAACACAATCACTGTAAAACTGTGAAGTAATGTCTTATTTCATTTACAGGGGTGTATTTATATATTTTGCACCATTTTCAAGCACATCATCAAACAATAATATTGAAATTAAAACAAAAAAGCAAAATATAAAACTCAATAACTAGCAGTATTTGAACAGCCTCCAATGCATTCTCTTCCATTTTTCTGAGCATTGCAGATTCAGATCTTTGTAATGATCCTTGGCAAACACTAACAAATCATTTCACAAGTAGGTCAGCCATCATGAAAATGCATGGATTTTAGATGAATCAGTTTGGGTAACATCCCTTATTTTCATTATGTCCATGCTTGGTTTCCTTTCTGTGTAATAAGATGACCATAAAGTCATCTGACAACTGTAAGAGCTGTTCATTCATATCTATATCAACTGGACTGCTTTACTGTTGGCTTCTTAATGAGATAATTAAAAGCTTTGGATTCCACTCTACAGCTGAGTTTAGTGGTACACATCTATTGGCCCTATACTGTTTCTGCCTTGGCAGTAAGGTTTTCTTCATTTGGTTGGCAATTCCCATTCTGCTGTACTTTGTTTTCATCAGTCTTTGGAACTTCTTTCTCATCATCTATTTTTTCACCTCCTAGATCCGTCATTTCCTTACTGTGTTCTTTTTCCTAGAGAGAATATTGAAGACAGACACATTTTCAACATTACCTAAATCATTTAAACACATATATTAAGTTTTCAGAAATTAACTAAAAATGGATTTTTTCAGCCAACTTCAAAAAATTATAAAATATTTTTAAAGCTGCTGGACAAACAAATCAGGCAGTGGGGGAGAAATGACTAATACCGGAATAGAAAAATTCAATAAGTGCTGCTGATTGACTGGAAGAGCAGGGTAAGCCAGTTTTCATCTACTTCAAGAAATCCAGAGAATTATTTGTAATCCAGAAACCAAACAAAAGAAACATTGGGAAAGGGAAGCTCATATTTCTCATGAAAATTTCTCACCTCTGGGTAAAAGGAGAAAGTAAAAAGGAATTTTTGAAAAAGTAAGGAAATGGGGTGTTGTAAATTGATTTTTTTTATTCAGAACTACTGTAAGCATTTTAGTGTCCTATCTATATTAGCAGGAACCTATGAGATTAAAAACCTTAGCACTGACATAATTTTAAAATCAATCATATTTTACCAATATTCTCAGAGAAAATATATATATTCAAAATACCTTTCAAACCTGAGAAAAGTTCAGTCAATTGGGAGCAAATGGCCTATCACTAAACTCTAAGTCAAGTACCCTGAGTTTTATTTTACAAGACTTCATTCCAGGGATTGTCAAGGACAATTTGGAAGGTCAGCAGGAAAAATCTGCCATACAAATGAGAACAGAGCCCAGTCCAGTGCAGGTCTCAGTACAACCTGGCTCCAGGGGACTAGGAACAGGTCTGAGAAATCATCTGGCAGTTGCTTCCAGAGTGCTCAGCCTATGGTTGGAAAAGGGGATAGGGGAAACTGCAAAGGACTCTTTGCTCTCTCTGAGGCAGAACTCTGTGGCTTTGCTCATACTCAGCTCCAGGTTGCAGTCTGGGGTCCAATCTCAGGAAAATGAGAAGAAGAACAACAGAGCTCACTGCCTGCAGTTCTCTCCTCACAGTTCCAAGACAGAAAGGAGTGCTTGTGGATATCCACAGATCAAAGTACTGGTCAGACAGTAGGGCATAACCTCTCATAAGACCTTGAAGGAATCGAGAACTTGCATATCCCTGGAGATACCTCTGAAAACAGTTGCAAAAGCCCTCAAAAGCTTGCGTTAGTGTACCTTTCACCCTGAAAGGAGAGTCCCACTTAACAGAAGATTAGGGGCAGTTAAGATGGCACAGTGGATAGAGTCAGGAGGATTGTGAGTTCAAATCTGGCCTCAGACATTTAATAATTGCCAAGATTTGTGACCTTGGGCAAGTCAATTAACCCTAATGCCTTGCAAAAATACAAAAAAACAAAGGGTTAAAATCAAGTCATAGGCTGGCGAAATGAGTAAACAGAAGAAAAAAAATTCGATTTTAAATAATTACTTTGGTCCTATGAAAGATCAAAATACACACTCAGAACATACCAAAGTCAAAGCAGTTGAATTCAAAGCCTCCAAGAAAAATATGAATTGGTCTAAGGCTATGGAAAAGCTCAAAGAAGAACTTGAAAAATCAAGAAAGGGAGGTAAAGGAAAAATTGGGAAGAGACGTTAAGAGCGATGTACAAAAAGTCATGAAAAATCAAGTCAGCAGCTTGGTGAAGGAGATACCAAAAAAATACTAAAGAAAATAGTATCTTATAAACCAGCTTGGGCCAGATGGAAAAATTATTTTTAAAAAAACCCATGAGGAGAAGAATGCCTTAAAAAGCAGAATTGGTCAGATAGAAAAGGAGATACCAAAGTTCTCTGAAGAAAATAAATCCTTAAAATGTAGAATGGATCTAAGGGAACCTGATAACTTTGTGAGAAATCAAGAAACCACAAAACAGAACCAAAAGAATGAAAAACTAGAAGAAAAATGAAAATGAAGTATCTTACTGGAAAAATACAATTTGCAAATTTCACTTCAGTAATCATTCAATTCAAGAAACATTTATTAAGGAATTACAGTGAGTAAACTTTGTGAAAATTTTTCTCCCTTCAAAAGTCTATGTTAAGAAAACATATTTGTGGACTAAGCTATTAATTCTTATTATTGAATTCTTATACCAGATGACAATTTTTTACCTTCAATGAACTCGTATTCTTTTCCAATTTGTCTTTCATCTCTTTGTCTTTAAAACTCTTTTTCTTAGATGTTGAACGTTCTCTCTCTTTTCTTTCTATGTTTTGGTCCTTTTCTTTTTCCTTCTTTTTATCCTTCTTATTTCTGCTTAAGAAAAATTGATCAAATGTTGAGTGAGATGAGCAGAACCAGAAAAACAGCAACATGGGGGTGATGATCAACTTTGACGGACACACTCATTTAATCAGGGGCAATTTTGGGCTGTCTGAAATGGAGAATACCATCTGTATCCAGAGAAAGGAACTGTGGAGTTTGAACAAAGTTCCAGGACTGTTCCTTTTAATTTAGGGGAAAAAACTGATATCTTATTGTCTGATCTTGTTACTCTCATACTTTATGTTTCTTCCTTAAAGATAAGATTTCTCTCTCATCACACTCAATTTGGATCAATGTACAACATGGAAACAATGTAAAGACTGACAAATTGCTTTCTGTGGGCGGTGGGGGGGAGGGAAGTAAGATTGGGGGAAAAATTGTAAAACTCAAAATGAAAAAAATCTTTAATTAGAAAATAAAGAATTACTTTTTTATAAAAAAGAAAAACAAATCAAAAGCAAATTTCTAAAAATGATGAAATGACATTTTTGTCACATTATTCTTCCATAGTAGGCTCAGAAACCAACACACAAATTCCATAAAATAAGATCAAATTGCTCTCATATGGTCATTATTTTTAAAACCATTTTAAAACATCTTTTTCTAGGTCTAAAAAATTAAGATAATCACTTTTCTAGATTTTTAATAAAAGAATACTCAAGTATTTTTGCTTCTCTGGGGGAAAAATACTCAGATAAAAGAGGAACAATAATATAATATCAGGTAGAAGCTATGAAAGCAGCTTTCAGAAATCAAGCATCATCATCATAACCCTGAAACTTCCAGGTCCATTCATTAAAGAAAAACCTCATTACTATCATCACAAGAACAGATAGAAGAAATTAGACATGCCTCTAAAGGACAAATCAATAATAAATGGGAAAAAATTAAAAACTAAACTAGTTGTATGAGATCTTTAACATAACCATATGCTTCAGAAACATTGTTCCTTTTCTATTGGTTCTAATGGTTTCATTCACTTGACTCTTAAAAAAAAGAAAAATGTTTTTTAAATTAACATCCTGTCTTTCTTTAGGAATAATAATTTTTTAAGGACAATATCTAAATTTTCTAGCTTAATTCATATAGCATATACTTAACAAATCTCTAACTAAAATAATGTGGAAAAATAAGGAACATTAGTTCAAAAGAAAAATCCATACATTTGAATTGTGAGTTAAAGTCAAGAACAAACCCAAGAAATAAAGAAATATCTCCTTCACATCAACAAAAATATAAACAAAACATGCAAAAAGTATTTTCCAACAGTCTAGAGCTCAAAATACAGTGGACTATATGGAGATTAAGTAAATAATTTATATGAAGCACTGTGTATACTCTAATCAATGTGAGAACCCTAAGAGACTTGAAGATAGGAAAACATGCCTTCCCCTTCCCCCAATAGGGAGATGGGGTTGACCATATAGAAAGCCACGACCAATTAGTTTATTTGCTTAAAAATACTTTCTCTATTACAAGATAAACTTTGATGATAAGGTCATTGTGAAGTGATAATAAGGGAAAACAGAAAAGCATCAATAAAACATTTTTAAAGCTATCATAAAAACAAGATTGTGGATCGTTAGGCTTAAATTCTATTCCTGAACCTGCCACTCATGTCTCTGAATTCCCATTCTATAAGTCTTTTTTATTAACCTTGCAATGACACTATTAGAATAAATAAAAGAACTTGAAAGCACAAAGATAAAACAAGTAATGATTTCATTACAGAGAAAAAATTGAATGTTATATATATGTTGTTGGGTCAGTGAATTTCCTCATCAAAGAAAGATTTGTGTTCTTTCAATTCCATCAAGTTGCAGTTAAAATCCCATCTTCGATGAGAAGCCTTTCTCAATCACCCTTTAGGCTAGTGCCTTTCCTGTGCTTTTCTCCAATTTTTCCTGTGTGTGTAAACACACACACACATATATACACACCCTCCACTCCCACCCTTCTCTCTACCCCTTGTTTGTAGTTCTCTATTAGACTGTAAACTCCCTGAGAGCAAGGAATGTTTGTTTGCTTTTTTAGCATTCCTAGAACTTAGCACAGTACCTGGTATATAGTAAAATAAATTTATACTAATCATTCACCAACAAAGATGACCAATATAATACCAGTGAATGCTGGGGGGGGACTGTGAGAAAAAAAGGCATAGCAAAACTCTTGTTGATAGAGAAAACTGTGAATTAGTCCATCTATCCTAAATAATAATTTGAATTTAGGCAAGAAAAAAATGAACTGCTAATAAACTTTGACACAGAACTGGGTTATCTCTCCAGGGAAGTGAGAGAAACAAACTAGCAAAATTTATAAAATTACAGCAGCAAAGAACTGGAAACAAAGTAGGTTCACAAAAGAGAACAGTTGAACTTGGAAAATGAATGGAATGGAACATTTGGTATGCGGTAAGAAATGATGAAAGGTGGTATAGAAAATCTGATGTCAAGGGGTCTGGGTTTAACTGCTGCCTCTGATACATATTAAGTGTAGGATTATGGGCAAATCATTAAACCTCTCAAATGTCCCAGAAATAAGATGCTAATCTGCATCAATGATACAGCTAGTTTTCCTATAATAATCTAGACCCCAATCTACCCTTTCCCTGACTCTAAAGAGATTAAAAATAAGGAATTCAGAGAAACACAGAAGATTTAAATGAATATTACTTGTTGCAAAATGAGATGAGAACCAAAATTATTTATGGCATGATTACAAAAAAGGTAAATTACAACCATCACCAAAAAAGAAGCCAAATTTTGAGTCAGACTCAAGTCAAAACTTTCTTTTGGACTCAAAAAAAAAATCACCTAGAAAAAAAGAAAAGTGAACACTTCCCCTCCCCCCTCATTGGCACAAAAGCAGGGCAATAGCAGGACAGAATGACGTCTACAATGTTAGACATGGTTATCATTGTCTATCTGCTTAGTAGATTCCTGTTACAAGAGGGCTCAAACTAGGGGTAAATGCAACTTCCAGAACAGACTACCATTTAAAAAAATAAATAATAGCAATAAAACTTACTTTTTTAAACTCGATTAAATCTATAGTTTTCTCTATTTATGCTCTGCTAGTCTAAGTATGTGCTAATAAATAAACTTACCTCCGGGGAGATGGAGACCGAGATGACTTCCTTTTTAGGGTTTTTGATGTTTTTGGTGATTTAGAAGGACTTCTGCTCTTCCTCCTACGTCTTTCTCTGAAAATTCCAAGATTTGGGTATTTTAAAATTAGTAATTAACAAACACCATTTAAAATAGTAATAAAAAAACAGATCTGAGGATGTTATATGGTCTCAAATAGTTACATATGTAACAAATGGATTTATGCCAAGATGAGAATAATAGAATTAAAGAAACCAAACTTCTATGAGTTTATGTTAAAATTATCTTTTTTCTTGGTCTCCATTTAATCTACCAAAATAGAGAATTTCTTCTATCAGAAAAATTATAGCAGCTGTTTTAGATTCATTCTCTCATGTTAATTTCTTGCCCTAGATTGTGCTATTAAATCATCTCTCATACAAACTTCTAGCTTCCTGCTGTCTCCACTGTGGCACAGTATCTTGTAACAGACAATTAACCTTTAAAAGCTTATTGGGAAAAAATTACAAATCAAACTTCAAAATTCTTCTCAATCAGAACAATGAAATTTTCATTATTTTTCCTTGTTTTCCAGAAAAACTTTCCTTTTTCACCCAAAGAAATTTATCTGACCCTCCTTCTCTTTCCTTATAATTGTTCTAGTAACAATCTAAATTATTAGAAGCAAAATTGTAAAATACATCTTAAGCTATAATCAAAAGTCTGAGAAATTCACATATAAAAGTAGAACTTAAACGGCAAATCTGAATTCTAGCTTTTGCCCTCACTGTGTTTCCCCAAAGCTAGCAAGAAATTTTTTAATTTATAAGTAACAGGAATAAAATATAATACTCAAGTACTTTAAGAATGTTAAATCACACAAACAAATAATTTCAAAGAGATGAAAAATTTGAAACTGGGACAGATCACCTCTAATTTCACTGCAGACTCTCTTCTCTTTATTGTTTAAAAACTCTTCTGATACCATACTATTTCCTTTCTAAAACTTTTCCTTGATAAAAATGAAATAATTTTTACACAAATCCAATGTCATTCTCAGCATAGAAATATGGAAGCTATTACATGAATAATCATTAAAAGTTTCAAATTTGTTTTCTGGTTCTCCTTTGCTTAGATCAGTTAATACACTGATCCATAGGATAAGAAACTTGTTTGTTACAGCTTGCATATGTGAAATCATACACACAGGGATTAATAAATATTATTTGATGATAGTAAACAAAATTATTTATACTCAGTGAAGTGGATGAGTTTTATTAATTGCTATCAATTACACTTCCTTTATTGCACCTTTAATGTCAGTGAATTATCGAATAATTTATAGGCAACACCCAATGACAATCTTATCAATTAATAAAACTGAGTACGATTTGAAGAAAACATTGGAGTCAAAAATAGTCAAAAGAAAAAACAAAAAAAAAAGCAGTTTAAAATATTCCCTGTATACTAAATAAATCAGGACATGGGGAAGTTAAATATCACTGACAGTAAAAAATTGATGATTTTTATGAACTCTTCTAAACTCTAGGTAAGAGAAAAAGAAATTAGAAATTCTATCATGAACTGATGGTGGCCCTTTTTTTTTAAGTCCTAGTAGTTTTTTCTGAGAAAAGGCTATGATAGAACCTTTCATTTAATACTTATTTATTAAAAGCCTTTAAATCTTAAATAATATATATCATCCAAAAATGGAAAGAAAACAACCTTGCCACTCCTGAGAAGAGTAAAATCTGAGAAATAAAAACAATACAAAACTAAACTAGGCTTTTTGAGGACAGAGACTACATCTTAATTTTTTTTAACATCTTCTTCCAGTGTCTAAACAGCAAAGGAAGAAAAGAGAAGAGCCCAGAAAAAAAAAATAAGAAAATATGTTCATTTCGCTAGTAGTAAAAGGCAAGGAAAAAAATCAGCAAAGGTTCATAACATGGTTGTCTATTTTGACACTGAAAGCTAGTCAGAATTTCAAGAGACAGATGAGGCAGTGAGGGGAGAAGGATATTCTAATCAAAAAAATACAAGACTGTTTAAAAAAACACATTCAAATGGATGCCAGTGTAATACAGTACAGAATTAAGACTAGAAAACAGGCTGGAGTCAAACTCTAGAGAATCTAAGGAATTTTGATTTATTAGGAATTTATTAGGTAGGCAATGAAAAATCATAGGTGGTTTCTGAACAGAGCAGTGAAAAAAGTTTTACTTTATGAAGTTTAGATTTTTCTCAAAATTAAGTCTATTTTATGATGTATTTGGAACAAAGAGAAATTAAGAATTGAGACTAGATGCAAGAAAACAGAGCAAAAGAGATTTAAAAAGAGTAATGAATACAGCTAGAATTTTCAAAGTACTCTTTAGAAACAACAGTACTGACAATTGTTGGTTTGTGGAGAAGTCAAAAATGCTTCAAAAGTTTTGAACTAAGTGACAGGAAATTGTTGATGTCAACAAAAATGACTTATGAAAAATATGGGTTTTAGTATAAAGAAGTTTGAAATTTGAGATGTTACAGGGATATATCCAAATAGAACTACCTACTGGTAAGGGCAGTTAGAACTGTGAGGCTAGTTCTCAGGAGACACTTGAATAAAACACAAAGGATGACTAAGGATTTATTTACATAGAAAGTATACAAAGGTGCTGAAGGAGAGCAAAGAATGAAACCAGAAGACTGTTAGAGAAAGGACCTTGATTAATTTTTACATTTTCTAGAAAGGAGAAAAAAGTAAACAACTGTAAGAAAAGAGAACTGGGGCAGCTAGGTGGCGCAGTGGGCCCTTGGAGTCAGGAGGACCCGAGTCCAAATCCAGCCTTGGACAAGCCACTTAACCCCATTGCCTTGCAAAAACCTTTAAAAAAAGGAAAGAGAGAACCAGGGATAAAGAATAGTTTTAAAAGAAATTAATAACAAGATAAAGAGAACTAGGAAAAGATCATTATGTGCCTCTCATTTTAATATTTTTTCCCAATTATATGTAAAAATAATTTTAACATTTCTTTTTTCAAATTTTGGATTCCAAATTTTCTCTCCCCTCAACTGAGAAGGCAAGGAATTTGACATAATTTATACATGTGCAGTCAAGCAAAACACATTACCACATAAGTCATTCTCTAAGAGAAGAGCAAAAAGAGAAAGAAAAAGAAAATCATCTTTAATCTTAATTTAATTATATTTAATCTTAATTCAGGTTCTACCAGTTCTTTCTCTAGAGATGGACAGTACCTTTCATCATAAGTCCTACAGAATTGTTTTGGTTCATTGTACTGCCAAGAATAGAATAAGTCATTCATAGGAGATCATCCTACAATATTGCTGGAACTCTATACAGTGCTCCTGGTTCTATTTATTCCACTTTGCATCAGTTCATGTAAATCTTTCCATCACTTCTTCAAGCACAATTATTATTCCATCACAATAATATACAACAATTAAACTCATTTCCCAATTGATGGACATCCCCTCAATTTCCAATTCTTTGCCACCACTAAAAGTGATGTTATATTTTGTGTATATAGGTCCTTTTTCCTTTTTTTTTTTTTTAATCTCTTTGGGATACAGACCTAGTAGTGGTATTGCTTAGCCAAAAGGTATGCATGGTTTTTAGAGAATTCTGGTCAAAATTCCAAATTGCTCTCCAGAATGGTTGAATCTGTGTACAACTTCACCAATGATTGTACATGAGTGTTTTAATTTTTCCACATTCTCTCTAACATGTCATTTTCCTTTTCTGTCAATATTAGTCAAGATAATTATTAATTATATATATATATATATATATAATTATTATATGATAGTATCTCAGAGTTGTTTAGGTGCTCTAAATTACCACTGATGAGAAAAATACAAAATACACACACACTCTGCTAATTTCCTGATCTTCCCCTCATAAATAATATGAAACAAACCTCTTAAAAGAAATCCAATCCACAAAACCCAGAAAGAGAAACTAGGAGAAGAAGGAATTCATTCACAAATTTCATTCATTCATTCACAAAATTCATTCACAAACAAGGTTTGTCCTCTGGGATTGTGGGTGAGCTGGGCACAGAGGGAGGACTCTGCCAGGAGCACAGGACAGGGTCAGAGTCTGAGAACTTTGACTAGCCTGATCGGCAGGGCAGGCAAGATCCCAAGATCCTGAAAGTGCGCCCACGCAGTCTGATCAGAGACAGGGTGGGTGAGAGTCTGAGAGCTTGACTGACCTGATCAATGGGGCAGACTAGAACCTGAAAGCCTAAAAAGTGGGGCAAACCTGATAGGCCAACTAGGGAGCAGAGGCATTGTTTGTGAGGCTGATTGTCTGGAACTTGCCTGCAGAGCTGAGGGGAGAGCTCCAGGGCTGGGGAGTTGCAGCCAAACCTTCATTTTAGCTGAAGCCTCTTCCCAGAAGAAACACAATTACAGCCTACCTCTGCCCTAGGTGTGTCAGCAGCAGACTCCCCTCAGCTATGAATAGGGAGAGCAATTACATTATCCTAGGGCAAAACCCTCCATGGATCAAAGACAAAAATACTCAACAGCTTCATCCACCCCCCTCCAGGTCAAGGGAAAGGGCCTCAAATTAAGGTCACAGACACTCCAGAGAAAGCAACCACACAGCCTACTGGCCAGCCCACTTGGGACTTACTAAACCCAGTGAATACCTCTAGGGCTCTCAATACCAAACTTCTTTAAACCAGCCCCCTTGCCAAAATACAGTCTTAGTAAAATGGAGAAAGGCCAGAAGAAGGGGGGGGGGGGCTCCATAGAAAAATTCCTAGAAGGAAAAGAAGCTAACTCAAAGAAACCTAGAACCTCTAGGAGGATATAATCTGGTCTCCAGTACAAAAAAAAAAACTCCCTTGAAGAATCAGGAAGGAGTTTAAAAATCAATTGGAAAATTTGGGAGAGACAATTAACACCTTGCAACAAGAAAACAAATCCTTGGAAAATACAATTGGACAAATGCAAAAAGAAAATAATTCTCTCAAAACCTCAATTGGTCAAATTTGGAAAACTCTTTCAAAAATAGAACTGACCAATTGGAAAAGGAGTTGCAAAAGGTAAATGAATAAAATTCTTCTCTAAAAAAAAAGAATGGAGTCTGAGGAAATTAATGACTTCATGAGACAGCAAGAGCTTGTTAAACAAAACCAAAAAAAATCTAAAAAACAGAAGAAAATGTAAAATATCTCATAAGCAAAACCACTGACCAGGAAAACCAATCAAGAAGGTGCAACCTGAGAATTATTGGTCTTCCTGAAAACATTGAAGACGGAAAAAAAAAACCTGGACTTAATATTACAGGATTTAGTGATGGAAAACTGCCCTGATACCATGAAACCAGAGGGCAAAATAGTTATTGAAAGAACACATCGATCCCCCTCCAGAAAGAGATCCTAAAATGAAAACACCAAGGAATGTTGTGGCCAAATTCCAGAACTATCAGATAAAAGAGAAAATCCTGCAAGCAGTCAGAAAGAAACAATTTAGATACCAAGGAAACACAGTAAGGATTATGCAGGACCTGGCTGCATCAACATTAAGGGATTGAAGAGCCTGGAATGTGATACTCCAAAAAGCAAGGAAGCTTGGAATGTAACTAAGGCAAAACTGAGTCTTCTCTTCCAGGAGAAACGATGGACATTTGATGAAATAGGAGATTTCCAACTTTTCCTGATGAAAAGACCACAGCTTACTAGAAAATTTGGACTTCAAACAGGAGACCCAAGAGACACAGGAAAAGGTTAAAAAAAAGGGTAAAGAAAAAAACTGCTATCCAATAAGATAAAACTGTCTATATGCCTACCTGGGAGATAGACTTAATACCTCTTGAGAATTGTAACTCTATTAGAATGGACACTCATGACTTTTCTGTGACTCAGATACAATAATTTAAAAACAATACATCTTCAAAAAGGGGCACAGTAAAGGAGCTAGGAAGATGGAGGAGACTGAATGGGGTACAAAGGACCTACTGTAATAGAGGGGAAGAAGGGAGGAGCTCAGAATCACCTGGATCTTCCTCTCATGAGACTTGGCTTAAAGTTAACTTATACAGGGGCAGCTAGGTGGTGCAATGGATAGAGCACAGGCTCTGGAGTCAGGAGTACCTGAGTTCAAATCCGTCCTCAGACACTTAATAATTACCTAGCTGTGTGGCCTTGGGCAAGCCACTTAACCCCGTCTGCCTTACAAAAAAAAACAAACCTAAAAAAAGTTAATTTACAACAGTCAGTTAAGAAACTTATCTTACCTTTCAAGTATTAAAAGGGGAAAAGGGGAGGAAGGGCACAGGGAGGGAGAAAAAAGGGGAAACTAACAGAAGGGAGGGAGGGAAGAAGGGGGAAAGGGAAAAGGGAAAGAAGGGGGGGGTTGACATAGGAGGGCAAACACACTGAAGGTAGCAGTTATCTAGAAACAAAATACTGGGGAATATGGATAGAAAAAAGGAGAAAAATACAAACAGAGGGAAGATAGCATTGAGGGCAAGTTAGTAATTATAAGTTTGAATGTGAATGGGATGAACTCTCCCTTAAAACATAAGCAGGGGCGGCTAGGTGGCGTAGTGGATAAAGCACCGGCCCTGGAGTCAGGAGTACCTGGGTTCAAATCCGGTCTCAGACACTTAATAATTACCTAGCTGTGTGGCCTTGGGCAAGCCACTTAACCCCATTTGCCTTACAAAAAAAAAAAATCTAAAAAAAACATAAGTAAATAGAGTGGATTAAAAACAGGATCCTACAATATGCTGTTTACAAGAAACTCATTTGAAGCAGAGAGATACATATTATAGAATAAAGGTAAAAGGTTGGAGCAAAATATATTTTGCTTCAGCTGAAGTGGAAAAAAAGCAGGGGTAGCAATCCTTATCTCAGACAGTTGCAAAAATAGATAGGTTAAAAGAGATAAGGAAGGAAACTATATCCTCCTAAAAGGTACCACAGACAATAAAGTAATTTCAATACTAAATATGTATGTACCCAATGTTATACCATCCAAATTCTTTTTTTTTTTATGTTTTTGCAAGGCAAATGGGGTTAAGTGGCTTGCCCAAGGCCACACAGCTAGGTAATTATTAAGTGTCTGAGACCGGATTTGAACCCGGGTACTCCTGACTCCAGGGCTGGTGCTCTATCCATTGCGCCACCTGGCCTCCCAAGCATCCAAATTCTTACAGGAGAAGTTGAAAGAGCTACAAAAAGACATAGACAGCAAAACTCTACTAGTGGGAGGCCTCAGTGTTAGGAGATCTCAAGAAAGCAGGAACTCTGGTCACAACCTCCCACTCTCAGATTTAGATAAATCTAACCATAAACTAAACAAGAAGGAAGTTAAGGAGATAAATAGATTGTTAGAAAACCTAGATATGATAGACTTATGGAGGAAACTGAATGGGGATAGAAAGGAATATACTTTTTTTCTGCAGTACATGGCACTTACACAAGAATTAACCAAATACTAGGGCATAAAAACCTAATGATTAACTGCAGAAAGGCAGAAATAGTGAATACATCTTTCTCAGATCATAATGCAATAAAAATCATATGCAATACTGGACCAGGGAGCTACAGACCCAAAACTAATTGGAAACTGAATAACTGCATTTTAAAAACTGAGTGGATCAAACAACAAATTAGAGAAAGAATTAATTATTTCCTCCTGTATACTAACAATAATGAAACGACATACCAAAACCTATGGGATTCACTCAAGGCAGCTGACAGAGGATGTATTATATCTTTAAATGCTTATATAAATAAATTAAAGAAAGAAGATATCATCAATAAACTAAATATGCAACTGATAAAAATCAGAGGGGCAGCTAGGTGGCGCAGTGGATAGAGCACCAGCCCTGGAGTCAGGAGTACCCGGGTTCAAATCCGGTCTCAGACACTTAATAATTACCTAGCTGTGTGGCCTTGGGCAAGCCACTTAACCCCACTGCCTTGCAAAAAAACCACAAAATAAAAAATTAGAGAAAGAACAAATTAAATACCCCCAATTAAATACCAATCAATTTTTCCTCTACCTCTCATTTGATTTTAAAATCCTTTTTGAGCTCTTCTATGCTTAAGACTAATCCATCTTTTTCTTGGAGCCTTTATTCCTAAGTGTGTGTTTTGATCTTCCCTGGAACTGAGACCAGAGTTCCTGCTTCCTTGAGATCTCCTCACACTGGGGTCTAGGACCCAAATCCAAGTTTGGGCAATGAAACAAGAGTCCTGCCCATGATTTCAGTAAAGGGATTCCCATAAATCTCCTCACCCATTTTCTAATTTCCTTACCCCCTATAGGCTGAGAGGTCTAGAAAACCATCCATTGCTGCCACTGATTCAATTGCCAAGGTCTGCTCCTGATTTGCTGGAGTCTCTTCTGAACCGGCACAGGTCTATGCTCTCTCAACCTAGAGCAAGAGACCTTTCCTGCAGATCTTTTAAGTAATCTGAAAAATTGTTTCATTCCACATCTTTGTGGGTTCCGCTGATCTAGAATTTGTTTAGTCATTATTTAAAGGTTTTTGGAAGATTTGGGGGACAGCTCAGGTAAGTCCCTGACTTTACTCCACCATCCCTCTCCCATTATGCTTTTTTTGTAATTAGAACATCACTACTGATATTTAAGATAGCATCTTCAGTAGATAGAAACAAAAACTAGATTAAAATTGGGTTAAGAAGGGTGCAAACAGGGGGCAGCTAGGTGACGCAGTGGATAAAGCACCAGCCCTGGAGTCAGGAGAACCTGAGTTCAAATCCGGCCTGAGACACTTAATAATTACCTAGCTGTGTGTTCTTGGGCAAACATTTAACCCCACTGACATGCAAAAATTAAAAAAAGAAAAAAGAAAGAAAAATGATGAAATAACTTAGGCAATACAAGCATCAAAATGTTTTCTCTGATTTTCTGTTCTAAGACAACCCTACCACTTTATAAGAGAAATATGGCACAATGGATAGACAGCTAGAAATGAAGCCAAAGATACGGGGTTGCCTCTAATTTATTTTATGCTACTCTAGTTAAGTCACTTAACTTCTTAGTGCTCTAGGCAGCGATATACAATCTAAATCTGTAAAAGGACTTATGCTAACAATGAAATTATAAGACACTAAAGTCCCCTATTTCTGTTCTAAGGAATTCTGACACTTAAAACTTCCTGTGTCTGAAGGAGTTTTTAAAAGCTAAGTACTGAGAATTGCTAGGGGAAACCTAGATAGAAGTTGATTAATTAAACTTAAAATTATGTGGAGAGATGTCAAATAAGAAAAGTGGTAGCTCTTCCTCTTCACTGAAAAGTAGATGGGAAAAGATTCTTTCTGTTTAGTGAAGTGTAATGGCCAGAAATGAGACCATAACATTTTCTTCCCTAAATTTTTCAGGCCCCACTCCCAAGGAACTCCACCTTGTGGTCTCCAAGGATGAGACAGGAAAAAGAAAGAAGAAAAAATTTGCTTCACACATCCACATTAAAAAAAAAAAATCTAGGTTTCAATAATCTTAGAAGAACAAAGAGAGGTGGTTACTGAATTAAATTTCAAAGTTCAGAAATTAGTTCCTATCACAAGAAGATTGTGTCAGATTAAATCTTAACTTTCATCTAATGTTTTATAGCTGACAAAGTACCTCGAAGGAGTTTACTCATAATTTTCTATTTCACAATGTTGTCTTTCCTTAGGAAATGGTTACATTTCTTTTTTTTTTTAGGTTGTTTTTTTTTGTAAGGCAAACGGGGTTAAGTGGCTTGCCCAAGGCCACACAGCTAGGCAATTATTAAGTGTCTGAGACCGGATCTGAACCCAGGTACTCCTGACTCCAGGGCCGGTGCTTTATCCACTACGCCACCTAGCCACCCAAGAAATGGTTACATTTCAAAAATTTCTCTACTATAAACAAAAAACACTACAAATTTGCTTGACTTATATTAAAAGGAATAATACTGGCACAAGCAGATGATGAAACTTCATTTGCTTTTTCTCAGTATTCTAGAGTATTAAAAAGTTGCATAAACAGTCATATGAGGTCATTTTGAACTGCTTTTCTCTGGGGGGAAGGGGCAGAGAAATAGAATATCAGGCAATTATTGTGGCATAAAAAAGAAGATACTAGTAAAACTTGTCATTTTTCGATATAGTGTTTAACAAAATAAAAAAGAACTGTCATAGAGGTTATCCTCTATCTTGACTCCTCTCTAGGTCAGATCTGCAATTGTGGTACCATACTGCCACCTGGTGGCAACACACCTAAACAGCAGTGATTCTGAAAGAAAATGAGACCATTCTTTGAGAGTATACTAGGACCGGATACCAAAGAGAAAAAAGAGAAAGGAAAGGGACCTATATTATTTTACACATGTATATATCTGTGTGTGTGTGTGTGTATTTATA
Organism: Macrotis lagotis; assembly: GCF_037893015.1. NCBI lineage: Eukaryota > Metazoa > Chordata > Mammalia > Peramelemorphia > Peramelidae > Macrotis > Macrotis lagotis. The sequence continues at coordinate 254,776,817 of NC_133666.1, forward strand.
AATATAAATATTTACAACAGTTGTTATTGTGGTGACAGAATTGGAAATTGCAGAGATGTCCAGCATTGTGGAATGTGTGAACAAACTGTGGTATAAGACTGTAAATGAATACTCTTAAGCCATAAAAAATGATGAACATGATGCTCTCAAAAAAACCTGGAAAGATTACAAGAACTGAAACAAAGTGAATAGAATCAGGAGAATATCATACACATTAATCGAAGTATTGTTCAATGATCAACTGTGAATAACTTAGCTATTCTCAATAATGCAATGATCCAAGACAATTCTGAAGGACTTATGTTGAAAAATGCTTTCCTCCTCCAAAGAACTTAGCAGTCTGAAAGTAGATGGAAGCATTTTTTTTATATTCTTTTTCGGTTTCAGGGGGGATTTTTCTTTTTTTTGGTCTGTATTTTCTTTCATAACATTGGCTAATATGATACATGTTCTGCATGACTGGAAATATTACTAAATCAAATTGCTTGCCTTTTGGGGGAAAGAAAAAGAAGGAGGGAAAGAATCTGGGAATCAATTTTCAAAAATAAATGTTAAATATTGTTTTTTCGTGCAATTGGAAAAAAATTTCTTTAAAGGAAATGATACCTTAATGGACAAAAGCAAAAACAGCATAATGAAATAAGAAGAACTAGTAACCAGAGTAACCAGATAAGTTTCAAATTCCTATCTATGATACCAACTAATAATATATATCCATGGAAAATTCAATTGACCTCTAAGGGCTTCAATTGTAACTACAATAGATGAACTTCTGACATCTCTACTTCCAGTATTTTACAATTCTATGAAGTTTATGAGAAAGATGGATCAGAATTATCTATTCCATTTTGACTTACAACAGAAATCATTTCAAAAGAAAATTATCATTAATTTTTTAGGGTAAAAAGCAATCTAAGCAATATCATTCACAAAATTCTGCATTCTATCACTGATAAAAATAAGTTGTAAGGATAAATTTTCAGAGCTACTAAGACTCTAAAACATATCTGTCTAAATTACCTTTCTTCAATGATCTAATAATATACACCAAAGAGGTGGGATTATCTGTTACTATACATCTCACCAACTAATAAATAGTAAAGGAGATATCCTTTCTGAGATTCTTTCTTGGAATTAAATTTACACTACTGTATTCTTCCTGTGCAGAATTCATTCTCCTAAGATAAAAATTATGTTATAATCATCAAAACAACTGAGAAAAATCCCAGCAAAAATTTTAAATGTTAGCAAACCTGCTGGAACTACGAGATCTTCTTGATGCATTATAACTTCTGGGAGGTGTTCTGGATTTCTTATCCTTTTTTCTTTTTTCATCTATCTCTCTGGCTCTCTCCTTTTCTCGTTCTCTCTCTCTGTCCTGCTCCTTTTCTTTGTCTCGCTCCTTTTCCTGATCTTTTTCTTGATCTTTTTCCCGATCTCTCTCTCTGTCCTTTTCTCGATCTCTTTCTTTATTTTTACTCCGTTCTTTTTCCCTTTCTCTGTCTCTATCCCTTTCTTTTTCTCTCAGTCTTTCTTTTTCCTTGATCTTTTCTCGATTTTCTTTTTCTTTTTTCTTGTCCCTGTTATAAAAAAAGCAGAAAAGGAAAAAAATCACCACAGAAATGTCCAACAAAAAGAAACTTGGTACTCCCTTCTTTAACCAAATGAATACAAAAAAGTCAAATAATCTGAAAATTACATAATGACATGAAATAAGCACTAAAATGCAACATAATCCATGAGTCTAGAAAGCTATTGAACAAGAATAAATTTTGGTAGGAACAGTTTTGGCAGTCTCTTAAGTACTGTTAAAATAGGATAAAGACTTTTGGTCAGTGGTTTGTTGGGGGGGGGGGGGGTTGGGGGGGGAGATAAAATCACACACCCCAGGGAGAAAAAGGGATTCCTATTGTGAACTAAATATCAAGCTGAACAAAGACAATAGGTGAGCAAACAGTATGTGCTTGAGTGTCCTACCTATTTAGAAGGTCTAAAGAATGTCATTAAATTTATAAATACATAAACCCTAAGATCCTAGGAAGGAAATAAGATCTGACCAGGACTAACACAAAGGGGAAGGAGAGAGGTAAAATGAGGATGTGTGCTTGAAGCTGTGATTATATATAGCAAAAAGGTCAATCAGCTATATCAGATGCTTACATTGAAAAGCTAGTCTGTGACTTGAGGGGCTATTTTGTGGATGGGAACAGATAGAATTAACAAAATAACCAAAATCAAATCAATCATGGCAATTTATTAACAAATTAGGCATCCAAACTTTTCAAAATCCATACTTGTACAATTCTAAAGGACTTGTGATAGAACATACCATCCTCATCCAGAGAAGGAACCAGGAGTCTAAATAGGAACCAAAGCTTACTATTTTCTGTTTTTAAAATTTCTTTTTTTCCCCCTCTCGTGGTTCTCTTTCCTTTTGCTCTGATTCTTTTTTCACAGTATGATTAATATGGAAATACATTTAACATAGTTATACATGCATAATCTATTTCACATTACTTGCTGACAAGGTAGCAGGAAAGGGAGAGAGGGAGAAAAACGTGGAACTCAAAACCTTACAAAAAATGAATGCTGAAAACTATTTTTGCATGTAGTTGGAAATATAAATTTATTTTTACAAAATGAAGTTTTGCCATAAATGTCAAAATGGTAAAACAATAAATCTTTAATTCATCAACTTAAAAATATATACTTATGTTTCATACCAGAAGCCAAAAGAAAACATTATTTTTAAAGATCAAATTTTACTATATGGTAAGATCGTGCATCCAGGAAAACTAACTAGAGGAGCCATCAGTGCAAACGCATTTATAAATTAGAGAACAAGGGGCAGCTAGGTGGCATAGTGGATAAAGCACTGGCCTTGGAGTCAGGAGTAGCTGGGTTCAAATCTGGTCTCAGACACTTAATAATCACCTAGCTGTGTGGCCTTGGGCAAGCCACTTAACCCCATTTGCCTTGCAAAAAAATAAATAAATAGATAGATAGATAAATAAATAAATTAGAAAACAAACATTCTTGTTTGCGGCAGAAAAGGTAAATTCAATTTTAGTGTGGAATTGCCTTTTTAACTTTCAGTTAAAAACAAATGGAAGAATAATTTCAATCAAGATTTATTAGTTTAGGGGCTGCTAGGTGGTACAGTAGATAGAGCACCAGCCCTGGAGTCAGGAGTACCTGAGTTCAAATCCAACCTCAGACACTTAATAATTACCTAGCTGTGTGGCCTTGGGCAAGCCACTTAACTCCATTTGCCTTGCAAAAAAAAAAAAAGAAAAAAAGAATCTATTAATTTGTTATATGAGATCTTTCTCTGGGAGGAGGAATGGGATGAACTCTAAGGAAAACTATAACAATGCAAAAACAGGGCATCAATAAAAACTTTTTTAAAAAAGTCTATTACTTAAAAGTGGAATACAATAATAACATCTAATTTTTTATTACTAAAGTCTGCCTAAGGTAACCTCACAAAGTTTAAGTAAGTTGAATATTTTCAAAATATCCACTGGAAAAAAAAAAAGAAAAATATCCATTGAATCTCTTATACATTTTCTGGAAAAAAAATGCAATCCACAACTCCCTCCACACTCACCTTGAACGTGAACGAGTCCTTGACTTCCGTCTCTCCTTAGATTTAGAACGTTTTTTGTAGGGACTCTTGGATCTACGCCTATCTTTCTGTCTCGAACGTGACCTATTATGGGATCTGCTCCTACAATGAAAAAATAACAGAAGATACTTGGACCCAATTCATGATATTGCAAGAAGTTGGGAAAGGAAGTTTCTTCAAATTCCTAAAAGATATTTACATTCAAGAAATGAAATCTTTTTCATCAAATTTTCTACTCATAGAAAAAACATTCTGTCAATTCTGCTTTGGTTTAACAAATATAAAAACTGGCTAAAAATTCTTTCAAAATCAATTTGTAAATTTAAATAAAACTTCAACTTAAATTTTTTTCTGAAATTTTACAATTAAGAATTTAAACAGAAAAAATCAAGCTTTGTTAGCATAAAGTGATTTTAAGGTGCTAATTAGACAGTTCAAATTTTCTTAAAATTAGTACAGTTATCTCAATGTTTAAGTTACTTACTCTTACATATAAAATTAATGATTTTGAAGATATGTGAAATTTTAAACTAGAGTTCCATATGTACATATAAATGAGATAAATATGTGAAATGCTAGGTAAACCTTAAATTGCTATGTTAAGTATTGACTATTATTAGCTATTCTATATGTAACAATATATGTAATACATTATATATTATATATTGATGCTTTCATAAATAATTGAAATTCAATGATCTACAGTTATAAAATGCATAACTCACGTTTAATTTATGTCTTCTGAGTGAACTTGAAACTGAACTCTGGATAATGACAAATTAGTGAAGAAATGTTTGTGCAAATTTTCCAACTGGTCAAAATGACTTCAAAAATCTTTGAATGTTTTTATATCACTTCACCATCAAAATTTAAAGTTCAAAATTAAAATTATTCCAAGTTTTATTTTCATTTTTACTAACAACTATCCATGATGTTGATTTCTTTTAAATTTCAGCTACCAATAACAACTAATAGTTTGGTAACAGGCATTAAGGCATCTCTGAAGCTTTTGATTAGTTTGCAATTATCCTTCAAAAGCACAAGGAAGCAGTATATATATTTCATTTCATTAAATTTATAATTACAAGTTACTGAATATTAAACCTAGTTTAGAAAACCTGAAAGAAAATTAATCTTTCTAACAGAAGGTGTGTCCAACCTCAACCCATAGGCTGCATGCAAATATCAAAGCCCATTCATATGGCATCAGTACATTTTATTATTATTATACTCATTGGTAATATGGGTTACATTGTAGTCAAAAAGAAATATTAAGTTCTATATGCTGGGACGGCTATGGCGCAATAGATAGAGCACAGGCCCTGGAGTCAGGAGTAGCGGAGTTCAAATCCGGCCTCAGGCACTTAATAGTAATTACCTAATTGTGTGGCCTTGAGCAAGCCACTTACCCCATTGCCTTGAAACAACCTAAAAAGAAAAAGTGCATACAAAAATTCTATATGCAGCTATTTGAAAAATTTTGTTGGGTAATACAGCCCAGAAGAGCAAAATGTTGGACACCCATGTCTTTTTACTACATCTTAAATCTGACTAATTGATTCTAACTCAAAATTCTTGTAAAATGACTGTGATATTAATAAACTAGAAGGCATCAATAAAATTTAAAAGCTAACTAATTTCAAAGAGGAAAGTCTGCCTGAAGTTATCTTTGAGATCCTAATAAAATTTTTATTTTAATATAAAAATTCTTTACTATGACTTTGTTTTTAAAGAATAGCAGTTACATTTTCTGATTAGAATGAAAACATTTAAACATTTCTCAGCAACAAATATGTAAATATTATAATTTTCTAATTACTTTCAAAAAAATCTAAAATCAAGACTAATTTCATATAACAATAAAGGAAAATTTCAGTGAGATTTTCATGTATTTTTAAAATAATCCTTCTAAATACTACTGAAAAGCTAACATGTAAATAAAGACAAGTTCTTAACTTCTTAATAGGTTGTAAACAATCCTGCCACTTGCTAGGTCCTAAATTCTCATCTCATCCCTGCAATACTAACCTAGAACAAGCTCAATTATGGCAGTTTTAGAGAAGAGAAGAGGACATTGCCCCATTTGTCATTCCTTTAAGAGTCTAAGTGAAAAAAATGAGAAAGAGTGGCATTCTGTTGCTGGCAAAAAATCTCAGAAAACCTTGGAAAGGTTTCTGCTTCCCAACAGAAGTTAGTCAAAAGAAGTCAGTTTCTTTACTATAATGACAGTATAAAGGAAAATATTGAGGACAGATGAACTCAAGGTATAGAATGAGACATATAATTTCTGGAAATGGCCAATGTGGTATTTGTTTTGCTTGACTATGCACATTTGTTATAGAGATTACATTCTGAAGGGAAAAAAAGAAAATCATAAGAACATCCCCTACACCCAATCTGATAAGCAATTCAGAAATACCTACTATGTGCAAAGCAATGGGAACACAAAGGAACTTCAAAGAAAATAAAATAGATGGACTGACAAGAGTGGAATGAGCAGAACCAAAACATTGTATACAGTAAATACAATACTGAATGATGAACAACTGTGAATGACAGCTATTCTCAGCAATACAATGATCCAAACAATTCCAAAGGACTCATGATGAAAAATGCTATCTACCACCTCCAAATTAAAAACAGGCATCCAAACACAGACTGAAGTATACTATTTTTCTTTTTTCTTTGGTTGAGTTTTCTTCCACAAAATGACCAATACGGAAATTACATGACAGTAATATATAACCTATATCAGTTTGTTCACCAGTTTTAGGGGTAAGAGAGGGGAGGAATGATTGGATAGAATTTGGAATTCAAAACTTAAATAAAATAATAAAGAGGACAAGATGGGAACACAAGTAGTAGAAATTCAAAAAGGAACTTATTCTCTATCTCCTTTCTTGACAAAAAATAAAATAGAATTACTTAATTTTGTGTTCTCACATTTTTTTCCTTTTACTGTTTTAGTAGATAAGTTCTTTTATAAGACATGACCCACCTCAAGAGATAAAGTAACAGTATCAATTAGGCTAGCTTTAGATGAAACAATTTAAACAGCATCCTTTTTACATCTCATTCAGAACAGAGATGGAAGTTTTGAAAATCATTTATCTAGGTTCACAAAAGCATCCTGAGAGCTGCATTTTCACAATTCCTTACTTAATGTGGCTCCAGTTTTATAAGGAAAGAGATTTAAGTGACTGACTGAAATTAAATGTGACCTCTCCCAGGAAAAATTGTGTCTTAAAATCATCTATTTTTATTTAAAGCTTTATAAAATTAATATTGGCTTAGAATTGGAATAAAATAAATATAGGTGCAATTTTATCTGTTAACCATAATCATCTGATAATCACCATAATGGTTACAACTACTAAAAGGAAATTAAATATCAATCCAAGTATTTAGGCTGTTTCAATTTTGACACCCAGACCAAAAAAACCCAAGTTTTAAATTTAGAATTAAAACTCTTCTCACCTGTGTTTTGATGGTGATCTTTTTCTTCTAGAATGTGATTTTGAGCTAGACCTGGATTTTGAACGAGTATGGGAACGAGATCTGCCGCCTTTTCTTTCACTGCTCTTTCCAGACTCTGAGAGGAAAAAACCACTTTGCAGTGTAAGCTCAGAACAATTAAAGATCCCAGTTAATACTCAGGCACAAGTGGAATGTACCACACATAATGCAAGGGGCCTACTCTCTGTACATCCTCCTTCTTTGCAATTATCCTTCAGAAACATCCAAGAAAGTCATTGCATATACTCGTTGAGTGCAGCCATCCTGCAGCAGTACATATAAACCAGATGATTATAAACAGCTGTGCATAAGGAATGATCTGATGCTGCCATAATGCACATGATTACAACATGTAAATTTCACTATCTCAAAAGGAATTCTGAAGTCTTTTCTGCTGTTTTTTTCTTTTGCTACAGTAAGAAACACAATTTGCAAAGCATTTGAAAATGTTCAAATTGAATGTTTTCAGAATGCTTTTTTCACCCAGTTAGCAGATCACAGGTTTTAATATGGGTATCATTTTACTTAACATTTAATGTCTGAGTCTGTCAAGATCACTATTATGTTCAATATTTTCAGTTAAAATCTGAAAGAACATTAACCTGCTTCATGACAAACAAGTTAAAACACTTGTCTTTCTTTTGTAGCTTCAAAATAACTTTTTTAATATAGTATTTTAAACCAATTATCTAGTGAGTACTAACTTTACTACTGAAATGTAGAACTAATTACTTCAATTTTATATTCCTTAATGCTTATTTTAAGAGAAAAAAATAACATTCATAAAAAGGAACTGTCTCATTTTGAAAACTATGTCTCTGGGTGTCAGTTTCCTCACCTACATGAAGTTTCAGACTTCTAAGGTCCCTTCCACTTCTAAAATTCTACCACTTTTGATAAATAATCTAAGTAACTCAATGAACCTACCTGGTTCAATAGCTGCTGAGATAAATGACTGGGCTTCTCGTACTCTCTTCATAACTTCTTCTAGCTCCTTAGCAGCAGCCTGAGGAGTCATCTCAGGAGGCTTTACTATTGCATTATTGGAGTGATTAATTCTAAATTTAAAAATATCAGAACATATACACTTAAAAACACAAAACAAATTACTCTTTATGTGGTACACATAAACAAAAAAACTTAAGAAGTCCAACAAATAATACAACTCAAATCCTTCTAACACCCAACTAATCTAAGTCTTCTTTGCTCAATCACTTGTTGCTGATGAAGCCAGAATGGTGAAAAGTTCTATAGTCTTAAAAGGATGCTCAACAGTAAACTACAAATTTTAAGTCAATATAGAGAGGAACTGTTTCTAATCCTAAAGTTTAAGATTTGTCTTTTTCTTTACAACCTCTTATATACAATAAGCTCTGAAAAACTAGGAAAGGTCTAATAAACAGATCTTTAGTTAGAATCACAGCATCTACTTAGTTCCTATAAGGCTAAAGTAGAAAGAATTGGTATACCTTGCTTAGTATGGACAATAGTTTCTTTACTTCCCCTCAAATCTGTTCCTCCCAACTTCCCTCATCTTTGAACCACCATCCTCCCAGTCACCCATATTCATAAACTTCAGTTATCTGACTCATCCCTCTTCCCTAACACCAAATCCAATCTATTACTAAGTCCACTTGGTCCTATCCTTTTAGTATCTCTTACATCCATCCCTTCTTCTCCAGTCAGAGCCACCACCCTAGTACAAACCTTATTACTGTTCACCAGCATTATAAGAACTCCATAACTCATCTCTCTACCTCTGATCTCCCCCAATCCATCTTCCATTAAGTGACTAAACTATAACCTTTCTAATGTTAAGTTCAAAAACATATCACATCCTTGTTCAACAATAATCACCAGTTCCTCACTGCCAGTACAATAAAATACAAACACCTCTTCCTGACATTAGTAACACTCCAAAAATCTGCTTAAATCTTCTGGGTTTATTTCACACTACTTACCGTCAAACATACTATGTTCATCAATCATTCTCTTCAAAACTGTCAAACTTATTTTCTCAGTCTCTTTTGTAGGTTCATCATCAATGTCCCCCACATTCTATGCTAAGATATATTCCAGGGCTCCTCCCTGAGTCCTATTCTGTCTCCATCTTCTCTTAGTGTACAGTCTTGGCACATTTATGGTCAAATGATTGAGCTCACCAGTTCTCACAGATTCAAGTAGTTTCTCTTTACAGAACTTCCAAATCTACATATCCAGGCCACATCTCTCTCATGAACTTTCATTAGCCTCCAGACATCACCACCTGGATGTCCTATAAGAATCTCACACCTGGCTAATCCAAATCAGAAGTCATTATCTTCTCCCTTAAACACTCCTCCTCCTCCTCCTCCTCCCTAATTTCCCTATTTCTGTCAAGGGCACCACCACCCTTCCAATCATGGGCCATTCTAAAATCTGATATAAATCAGTTGCCAAGGCTACCTTGCCAATGTCTCTCACTTCTAATCCCTTTTCTTCACTCACCATAAGTCTTTTAGTCCAGGCCCTCATCTCTCTCACGTGACATAATACCACAACCTTCCCTCCCTTAAGTCTCTCCCTTCGATTATTTATCCTTTCACTCAAGCCATCAATTGACATTTCCAAAGTCCAAATCTGACTACATCATTCATCTGCTCAAAAGGCTTCTAGGGCAGTTAGGTGGCACAGTGAAGAGAGCACAGGCCCTGGAATCAGGAGTATCTGAGTTCAAATCCGGCCTCAGACACTTAATAATTACCTAGCTGTGTGGCTTTGGGCAAGTCACTTAAGCCCATTTGCCTTGCAAAAACCTTAAAAAAAAAAGGCTTCAGTTTCAGTAGTTTTCTAGTGACTTTAAAATAAAAATACAAACTCCAGTTTAGTATTTAAAGTCGTTCACAATCAATCTCCAGCCTATCTTTATAAGTTGACTATACATTCCTCCAGTCATTATTACTCTACATTCCAATTAAACTTGCTACCTATTTACTCTTTCTCTGTATGCATCCTCCTATATACCACACACCTCCATGCCATTTTCAGAAGTAGTCCCCTCCATGCTGGGAAAGGACTCCCCCTTTATTTCTGATGCATAATTCTCAGGTTCCTTTAAAGTACAGTTTATGTACTACCACCAAGACCTTTCCAGATTCGCTCTAATTCCCTTCAATTATTGAGCCTGATGCTTTCTAGCCATTTTCATGCCCTGCCTCTTTACATTTGACCAGGCTCTTCAATTCCCTAGGGCCCTCCTTGCTCTTGATTGACAAGGGTTCTCTATAACTAGACCCAGAGCTACCAAACTGAATGCAGCTCTCCAACCATCATCATACATGTCAACACCTGAGTGCTCAGCTTTGCCCTCCCTTTCTGCTTCTACCTCATGGATCAATAATTAAAAGTACACTATTATTTCTGTTAAGGATATGGACAATCACAAGTTCTATGGTTCTATTCACCACCCCTACTGACTTCCCAATCCAAAACATCCTTCCAATATGTGTTGTCCTTGAGGGCAGAAAGTGTCTTCTTATTTTCTTTCATTCATTCATACTCTATATGTATCAATGAACATGTTGAATCCCCTATTAGAATGTAAACTCTTCAAAGGCAGGTATTATGTCTCACTTTTTTGTATTTATAACCCCAGTACCTAGTATAGTGCCTTGATTAAATAGATCCACTAATACGAACTATTTATCTGTTAATCTAGCAGAAACAAATGGATAATTATAGCAAGCACCTAAGCAATTCAATAATTTCTGTGATAACTTTTGGTCTGAAAAACCTAAATGACAGTCTATTTTTAGTGAATCAGCTAAAGTCTGCTTGTGATTCACTGTTTAATTTAACCTTAAAAAACCTCTAATTATTTGATGTGCAGCCTGGGCCTGGAATCAGCAGGACTCATCTTCTTAAGTTCAAGTCCGGCCTCAGACACTTACTAACTGTGTAACTCTGGAAAAGTCACTTAACACTGTTTGTCTCATCATAAAACGAGCTAGAGAAGGAAATGACAAACCACTCCAGTATCTGTGCGAAGAAAACTCCAAATGGGATCACTAAGAGTCAGACTCTACTGAAACAACTCAACAACAACTAAATTTAGCAAAGATCCAAGAAATAATTTCAAATGATCCCCTCAGTTCTCTCAACTAGTCCATATCACATGCTTTTTTAAAAGTATGACACAAAGAATATCTCCAAAATCAAAGTTTTGAAAAATACTGTGTGTGATTCAGTATTTTCATATTAACACTAAATTAAGATCTGTAGTATAAACAATGGCAAGACAGACTTGGCAACTGATTGGACATCAAAGTCTAGGATGGTCTAGTTTGAGAACTTGGATGAATAAAAGGGTGGTGGGGCTCTTAACAGAAACAACTTAGGACTACATAATAAACATAAATGTCATTCCCTCTTAAATGGTAATTGTTAAAAAAAAAAAAGGCACACATTTAACAAGACCAAAAGTAATAATTAATTTTTCCAAGACCATTACAATTTCTTCTTTTAGAACTTCTTACTTCAGTGGCCTGTCTCCAAACATTACTCCATTAAAAGCAAGAGCTCTTGGTACAGAGTTCTGATCTGCAAATTCCACAAAAGCAAATCGAGTTGGCTGAGTCTCATCACCTGCCATACGAACAAACTTCACTTCTCCAACTTGTTTAAAAAATTCAAGTAGCTGATCAGCTGTGGTTGTCTAAAAAGACACAAATAAATCATAATAAATCTGTGATCTAAAGAATCAGATAGACATCAACCAATGGCAATAAAAAAAAAAATGTCATTAAGGGGAAAAAGGAGTTACTAGTACTATTTAGGTTTCCTTCTTTAATTTCTTACCTGGGAATTCAAGTTTCCAACGTAGACAGTCCTCCTAATTTCATCAATTTTGGAAGGATCCACATTTCCCATAAGTGGTGGCTGTGGTATCTCTCCAAGTGTTGCAAGGTTAGGATCTAGTGCAGCTGCTGGTATAGCTCCCAAGCTGCTAAGTGAAACACTAAGCTGAAGGACAGACGGAAGGAAGGAAGGAAGGAAGGAAGGAAGGAAGGAAGGAAGGAAGGAAGGAAGAGAGAGAAAAGAAAAAAGAAAAAGTACACATGCTTTTACTATTAAATATCAATCAATAAGTATTCAATAAGTACTTCCTATGTGCTAGACATTTTCCTTAACACTGAGAAATACAAAGAAAAGTTTCTTTCTTCAAGCTACTTATAATCTGATGGGGGACACTATGTGAAACAGCATGCATAAAAGATATACAGTCTAAGTGTAAGGTAAGCTCAATGGGATGAGTGAGAGTCACAAAAGATTTGCTGGTGAAAGTGAGATTTGTGCTGAGTATACAAGAAGGCAGTAGAGGTGAGGAGGGGAAAGTAGTAGAGACAAAGTCCCGTATGAAGGACTGTTAAGTAGGCCAGGCCAATCTAACCCCGGGAGGGTTGTAAAGAATAAGACCAGGAACAGCTAGGTGGCACAGTGAATGGAGCACTGGCCCTGGAGTCAGGACCTGAGTTCAAATCAATCTGCCCTCAGACACTTAATAATTACCTTAACTGTGTGACCTCGGGCAAGTCACTTAACCCCACTGTCTTGCAAAAAACCAAAAAAGAAAAAAAAGAATAAGAAGCCAAAGAGGTAGGAAGAGGTCATGTTTTAAATATGAAAGAGATGACTTTACAGTTGCTCTTGGAATATTCCCTTATGACAGAAAAACCAAGATGTCATAATTTTAGTCCACAGGCCAATTGGAAGAATTATAATATAGATTCCACTAGAAAAACTACTTCTAAATTGTTGGCATGTATAATCTCTCCACCAATGAAATAAAACATTTCCTATCTAAGAGAGATTATCTTTTTGATAGCAGCCTTAGTAGAGCTCTTAAGGTCTCTTGGCCTCTCTACCAGAAGTTACAGCAAAAAGAAGTCATCACCCAATCTAAGCTTTACAGATCCTCAGACAAGAGTAACAATCTGTCACTGAACCTGTCCACAATATATTAATAGTTTTTTGTTTGTTTTTTTTAGGTTTTTGCAAGGCAAATGGGGTTAAGTGGCTTGCCCGAGGCCACACAGCTAGGTAATTATTAAGTGTCTGAGATCAGATTTGAACCCAGGTACTCCAGACTCCAAGGCCGGTGCTTTATCCACTACGCCACCTAGCCACCCCTCCTATTAATGTTTTTAAGAAGAAATTTCTATTATTTACTATTTTTCTCATTACTAATAATTTATTAGGACTTCAAACACTTAAAAACCTGTCAATCAGCCTAGTGTGAGTGTCAGGCACTGTGGTGGACAACAGAGCTGTAAGTACAAGAAATAACAATGTTCTTATACAATAAACATATTCTCTAATGGAGAGAAAACTAATACATTATGAAACTATGCACAGCATATGTGTGTGTGTGTGTGTGTGTGTGTGTATTTTTCCACTTTGTATATGTTTATTTTTATATGCATATACAAAGGGGTTAAATATAAAGTAAATGAGTGGGGAAAGCACTATCAATAGAGTGAATCAGGGAAGAAATGGTGGTGTGAGAATCCATGAGGGAGCAGTAAGGAGGACATATTTAAGCCATGTGGTATAACAAGCACATGGGAATGGTGCAAAGTAGGGGACAGAAAGAACTGTTCAATGGGAATGCAGAATGTAAGAGAAGAAGTATTGTTCAATGAAGCTGTAAATGTACTCTGGGAACAGGAGGAATATGGCCTTAAAAATTAAAAAGAATAGTTTATATTTAATCTTAGCAAAAAGGGAGCCAGTAGAGTTAACTGAATAGGGAACAGATTTAGATCTACACTTAAGGACAAGGAAACCCATTAGGAGGTTGCTAAACTCATGAGCTGTGTGATTCAAAAGATGTTGTAGAGCTAGAAATAGCAAGATTTAGCAGCAGATTTGCATATACTAAGGGAAAATAAAGAACACAAGATGCCAAGACCAAGATTACAAACTGAGACTCTAGTGTATGGTGGTACTTCAATAGAAATAGAGAAATTTGGAAAACAGGAGAGTTGGAAAGAAAATGAATTTTAGATATGTTGAGGTAAAAGACATTCAGCAACAGGGAAAAGCTCAATACTGGATGAGAGGGATATCTGAGGCTGCAACTTGCTGGAGAAGATAGGCAGGTCAGAGAGAAAGTATTTATAGTGGTTTTCCTGGCAAATATAACGATTATCCTTTTGTCAGAAACTTGGGTAAAGAGGAGAGAGAGTGGGAGGGATTTAATTTTTCCTTGATTCATCCCCTAGAGCTCACTTCCTCAGATATTATTCCAAACCTTTCTTTTGCTCTTAAAACCTCCTATCCCCTCATTTTCCCACTCTTAGCTGAAATTGCCTCTTATTTTTCTAAAACACTTCAGTTCTTTGTTGCAGCAAGGGCTCAGCTGTGACTGGACTGCATGAATTCATTCTGTAACTTTTTTGAGGAAAAGTATCTATGGAATTTTTAACCATTTCCTACTTGTTGTCATGGGGGAGGGAAGAGTTTAAATAAATTGAAATATTTTCTAATTAACTAGTTCAAAGAAAAAAGGGGGGGAGAGATGAAGAGTAGAGTCTATTTAACTAGGGAAAAAAACAACCAATCAGAATTCCAGACTATGAATTTTAGGTTGTTATAAATAGTCTAAGTTTCATAAATTATAACTTCAATTTTCTAATGAAGAACATGTGATGTAATGTTTTTCAATATTCTTTAGGTGTTTCAATAAGGGATAATCCTGAGAATATTCTGCTCTAACATTAAAAAAGAGGAAAAGAAAATTTCAACAGTAGAACTTACTTTCAAATTTGTACTTTTTTAAAGTGTTCAACTCAAAGAATTTTTTTAATAAGACTTGACTGTTTACAAGCATAAGTAATTAAATTATTTGAAAATAGTTTTGTCAGTTGAAAATCCCAAAAGGATTAATACTACTTACTGTAGTCAAGGGATTTGGAGTTGGTATAGGAAGCAACCCTGCACCAGGCATCAGACTTGTCATAGTTGGAGCAGGAGCCAGTAAAGAAAGAGCTTTGGATTCTTCAGGAATTTTACCTGGAGAGGCAAGTTCCACACATTACAGAGAGCAGAAACACCACATAAACTTTAGTCTATGATTTTAAATTACCCTTGCACTTAAAAAATAATAATAATAAATGAATCTATCTATCAGATCCTTAAAAAGAAATAAATAAGAACTTAAGTCTTTCCTTTACCCTACTCTACTAGGAAAAATAAAAGTGATCAAAACTTCAAAGACTAGCAATCTCATTAATGGAATATTATTTTAAAAACTGAATAATGTAGACAATTATTTAACACTTTGAGCTATGGGTCACCTGTACTGGAAACTTAATGTTCATGAACCAAACGATATCAAGCATGGACGCTTTCCCAGGACGGTGTTTTCGCGGTGATCGAAAGTTGTGTTACACATGACAACCGTTCGTGTTGGCTGCATCACTAATAGCACACAGAACATCAGATACAGAAAAGAAGAACATTTTTTAAAGTTTAATCCCCAGAAATGGCAAATAACCAAATTAGTAAAAAAAGAAAAAAAAAAGAAAAAAAGAAAAAAGAAAAAAACAAATGTGCGAATTGAAATCTGAAATCTGTTCCTAAACCAATGCCCCTTTCCTATCACTGAAACTACCTATTTATGATGCAAACGATACTGATGATGCCCAGACTCCATGTTTATTTCAAGTAGCCAGATAGGAGGCAAAAAGTGTTCCATATAGTATTTTTGTCAATTTTAATTTAAATGGGGGGGGTAAGGGGTGTCCTTATACATATAACTAATACAAACATGATTTCTGTGACATATTGAGATGCCTCAGATAATCAATTTTTATAAGTTCCCCTTGAATAATTTTGCTAAAAATTAGGGAAGTGAAGTAATTAAACAAGAAAATATATCTGACTTTCAAGAAATCCCTTAATGCTTATATTTTAAATCATACTTGCTTGAAAAGAGACAGTTAACCATCATATCCTCTTACAAACAGCCCCAATGACTACTATAACAGAAGTTAACAACTAATTTCCTACAGATTTAGAGGGGAGAAAAAAACCTCAAATGACTGTATTTTAAAACTCCAAACTGCCTTTTAATCAATATCTAACAAGTGTTTAAACCCAATCAGTTTAAAGACAATGATCCATTTATTTTACTGTACTCCATTTAATTCAATGTTGTTTTATAATTTACTGAATAAAACTGCTAACCTAAAAATTATTTCACTTCAAAGGTCTGAATCCAAGATTTAAAAATCTGTAAAGATTTTATAGGTACTATTCATACCTCTGTGGCAGAGTGGATATGTACTTAATCCCATTATAAGCTTTCTAACTGAGAAATTTAATTCAGACTATATAAAACCATCCCAGGGTAAAACTGGGTATATAGTAAATTAACTGGTAAGCGAATTTTCAAAAGCACTGTATTAGGTTTTTATTGGAATGATCTCACTCAAAATATTCAAATATATAGCAAAATCTGAAAAATTTCATCAGAATCTGGATTCTTTCTCTAACAGGAAAGTTTAAACAAAAAAATAGTTATATCTAATTTATAGGAACTGAACAGAAGTGACAGCTTACTAGATTTAGATTTGTTGATACAGCCAAGTCAACAGTAAAGTATTAGAATCCTAAATTTTGAAGCAAATTATACTACTTAATTTGACTAGTATATCAAATTACACCTAATACTACACTATTTGAATTTAAGCTCGTATA
The DNA here is from genome assembly GCF_037893015.1 of Macrotis lagotis. NCBI lineage: Eukaryota > Metazoa > Chordata > Mammalia > Peramelemorphia > Peramelidae > Macrotis > Macrotis lagotis. The sequence continues at coordinate 254,793,702 of NC_133666.1, forward strand.
CATGCAGCTTTAACTTGCACAAAATTAAGATGTAAGGTGGTTTTAATGACTGGAATTGTTTCTAATTTAGCCTACATTTAGTAGTTACTTATATTAGCAAATTCAGTTATGCCAAGTAACTGCTTTTCTTCTGTAGTATCTGACCGTGGATTATATATTCTTTAGAATGGATAGTATGATTTTTTTAAGTCCCAAAATCTAACAGCTCCTGAAGAGTTAATCTACATCCCTGAATTCAGAACATATTGTAAACATCCTTTGATTGCTAAAATAGTCATACATAAAAACAAATCGTAATTCCTACACTGTCTGTTTTAGCATCTCCATCAGGAGAGATCCATAGAAGAAAGTGTGCTTAAGTTATTGGTGGAGGGATAAGGGGAACAACAGCTCAGCACATATGAAAAAGTGAATCAATTAAGTTTTAGAAAATCTTTCATTTATATTTGAATGAATTTAATAGCAAAAAATCTTATTTTAAGTCATATTATATGCTAGGAAGTATTTTTCTGATTCTGTCCTTGGTGATACTTGAAAAACTTGTTTCACTGCTTAATTCCTAAGATAAAGTTCTATTAAATTTATCCTTAAAAGTCTTAGGTGTGTAAGAGTGGAATGTAAATGGCCATCTCTCTTAATTTGTATTTATGGAAGACAACAGTTAGGAAAGACAATATGTTCTCCTCTTCCTATGGCTCAAAATTCATTTACACAAACTAAAACACTGAAGATATGAAGAATTTGAACAAAAGAACCAAACATACACACACACACACATATACATACGACACACATTCTCTCTCTCTCTCTCTCTCTCTCTCTCTCTCTCTCTCTCTCACACACACACACACTCACACACACACACACACACCAGAAAAGCCAACAGCTTTCCCCCTCCAAGAAGCATTCCCCACGTAGACAGCTAAAAGCCTTCCTAGTTAAAGAAAATAAGATTTTTTTCCTGTAATGATTAAGTATTAAAAGTCTCTTCACTCCAGCCTTCATATATAATATATATGTGCTATATTATAAAAATATTCTTTATTATAAAAATGGGTTGCTATATCCTTGATGATTCTGATATCCCTAAATTTCAGGAAAATGAAAGCAGAAACTACAAATTAGCTTTTTTTTTAACTGAAAGATGTGGTTAGTTTTAGAAAGCAGTCTGCAGAAAAAAGTTTCACTGAGATTAGAAAGTATTCAAAAGTATATTTATCATTGTTTTAGTACAGAACTTACAAAATCAGTAATTAAGATCTAAGCTAAGTTTCACAGCACTAAAACTGAATTTCTGACACAAAATTTATTTGGCCTTAATTCTAGAGTTTAAGTTGATAAACTGCAAATATACTACACCTTCCTTTCATATACAACTGTGAAACAAAATGTTATGAAATCTTAATGGAATACCATTTACAAAGAACTGGAATACCAGTTCACAAGTTAAAAGTGAAAGAGATTTAACAAAACAAAAACAAAAACAAAAAAGGGACAAAATAAAGAAAAAGAAATTAAAGTAAAGTAAAACAATAAAAAAACAGAGACAGGGCGTCCATCTTCAGCGGGTCAGACTCCGATCTCATTTCCCCCATGAAGGATTCACTTGACGGCAGGTTTAGTGGCATGGCAAACAATGCCTAACTCAGGCAAGTGTAAACAGGTCTGCCTTGGCCAGTCTAGTCATCTAATAATGCACAAATATCACATAGAGAAAACATACAAAACCAAATTAATAGTCAAAATCCATCTACCAGAAAATGTGGACACAAAGTTATGACTGATGGTTATGTGGCACCTTTATGTTTCAACCTTTTCTTTTTCTAAGTGTAACATTTAAAGAAAAATCTGGGTATGTACGCAAGGAGAAAAAAAAAAATCACATTGGGACAGTGTAATGAAGCTGTAGTTTAAAATGACATTTTATGACTTGTAATAGCTAACGGTTCATATGTAATGTTACACATTGAACATTATTTCCACAACTGAGGTTCTTCCTCTTATATTGCCTACACTTAAGCAGTAACCTAAAATAAACTGAAAAACACTTTCCATAAGCTTTTATTAGGGTTTCCTCTTTATTGTTACAATGCTTTTTCTAAAGTATGCAAAAATAAATGCTGACAGTATTGACTGCTACTTAATGATGTATACAGAAACTCTCATTTTACAGTATTCAACGAGAATTTTTTCCTTTCATTTATTCTGAAGTAGCATCATGCTATTTTTAGCAAAATAGTAAAGCCTTACAGTTTGCAGTGCAAAATCTGATCCATAATCCACTGTAAACTTCAAAGAACAATCATTTGCCATATAGTAAACCTTTAGTTAAATTATTCTTTGAAATAAAAGATATATCTGATTTTTTTTCTAATAGTTCAACTATCCATGGGGGAAGTTTAATATCTTTAAAAAAAAACCATCATACTTACTTGTAACTAAAAATGCAATAAAAATCACTGTTTTTACATTCTGTGAAAACTTCTATCTTAAAATGGTAAAAAGTACTCAACTGTAATTAAAATTTTACTTTTAGCTTTTACTGAATATCGCTCAAAAAAAAAGGAATTAGACATCTCACAGTTAAGACTTTCAGGTATTAAGTTCTCCAAGGAGATATAGACAATATGCCAAAGTTACACTGGTAATGCAAAGAGGTGAAATGTTTTCAAAAAAAAAACCCTGATACCAATAGTAGTTTTTCAAGAGTATAGTTATGGGTAAGCTTCTGCACATTTAATCTTAGTGGCTTGTTGGTTGAATTCCAGTAAGAGAGATCTTCTATGGGAATTCTTCACCATGCAGTTTCTACTTGGCATAGTGCATTTGTTACCTTACTCCCAAGCCTTTCAAAAGCAAATAGTTAACATACCTTCCCCAACTATTATAGACTCAAACCCCTCATTGTTCAGACTATAAGAGATATTACACAAATAATTAATTGGATTCTTTGTGGAGAACATCCATATTTAAACACATTTGAAAAAAATCCAAAATGTTCTATCCTGGGATCTCAACTACACCAAACTGTCTTCACTGCATTGGACTTTTAATGTTTATACAGTCCCAGAATAATGCATCCTGAATTATACACAAAGTCTCAAAGTATAATCTAGTCATTATCTTACAAGTAAATTTGTTCATGTGATATAAGCCTCTAATGAAAACATTCTTTAAATATTTTAGAAATTTAATTTAAAAATTTCAATCATTCCTAGATGCTATAAAACAAAATCTTCCTTCAAAGGAATTAAAGTAAAAGGTCTAGTTTTTAAGTAAATATTAATATTTTAATCCTGAAGTTCTTATATATCCACCAACATGGTGTATTATAAGTGATTTAAAGAGACTAAAATATGCTATCATTTAAAAATCAATACTGATAATTACTTGTTCTTAAGATAATGTAAGGCACTTAACCTTAATGAACAGTAACCTTAAGGCCTTTGGCCTCTTTCTGATGGATTTCTTAGAATATATTTTTTAACTTCAAAAAAAGCCTGTAAAAGTAAAAAATAAATTTGTTTTATATAAAGTCAGTATCAAGAATGTGAAAATAAGATCAATAAATTTAATGAAATAAATTAGATTTTTATCATTAACACAGACATCATTACTTAGATAACCCCAAATTGGCAAACTGTGCCCACTCTGTTTTGTTCCAATAAAAAAAAAACTATTAGAACAAGTTGTTAAGGAGTTTAAACTCCTATTATGCTGAGGTATTTAAATAAATAATAACCCTTAAGTTGATAATCCTTTTAGAATATGCTAGTTTGTAATACTCCAAAATTTTTAATATTTAGATGCATAGCTAAGAACAGACAATATATGCATTTTACTACTAAAATGAAATCTTTTTTTTCCATTTCCAATTTTGTTTTTACTTTTAAACCACAAAACAGAGTACCAGCTACTTGCCAATTTCTGGGAAAACTAAAGGCCATCAACAAAAAGGACAGACTGACATTACAGAAAAACATCTAAAATACCAACCTTCTGCACAGGGTACAACTATCAGAGCTCTGTCAATAAAAACCGTGTTAGTTAGATGCTGGGCCACACCAACACTCGATGGGTCACGAAACTTAACATAACATACTTTGGAGGAAAAAGCAAGAGGTGCGTTGCTGCAAGATAAAAAGAAAAACAATCAGTCTTATAAACTTATTTAGATTTTTCATTGTTTCTCTTCTTTAAAATAACTTATAAAATCTTACACAATCACTTAAGATGAGTTATTATAGCAACTTGACCAAACTTGAGTTCACCACACATCCACTTCTTTTAATGTGTTAATGATCAGATAACTAGGACACTGCCCAGTGCTTAACCAGAAAGATGTTTGAAAACAAATATTTGATCTAGAAATAGTCAAGCTGGATAAGTAAGTGGTCTCCTTTATAATGACCTTGTAGTTTATTTAAACCAGAGATGTCAAACATGATCCAAGCCACTCTCCCATTACAATCTGGACCAGAGTAAAATGTAAGTGGGAAATATTTAACAAAATAAGTAAAAAATGTAATAAAACAAAGATATTTTAACAATACATTTTAAAATTAAAACAATATGCCATTTGAAGCGATCCTTATGGATGATTAGTCCCTTTTCTATCTGACTAGCTTTAGACTATTTATAATAGTCCAAAGATACTACTTATAATAGTCCAAAATCATTCGCAATCCCCTTTCCTTCCTGAAACTCAGATACCAAGTATTTTTGATTATACTTTCTTCTGACCCGTTCTTATAAGGTCACCTCTTTAGTTTAGACCTTCATCAATTCTCTCCTTTCTATGCTATTAAAAATGACCTCCAAAAGGTACACTTCCAAAAGATACCCTCTACAACTGCCCAAATAAAATTATTAACATAGGTCTGACCTCATCACTTCTTTGTTCAAAAATCTTCAATGGTTACACACTACCTAAAGCATAAAATAGAAATGTCTCCATCTATCCTTTAAGACTCTACCTACAATCTAGTTCTTCCCTACTTTTCCAACATAGGCATACATGCTTAATTCATGATTCCTCTCTGGGGACTTTATATTCTAGCTAAACTGGTCTATTAGCAATTTCTCCAACTCAGTGATGGAATCATCACCATACATGAGTGTACTTTCCTCCTCTCTTAACAATTCATAATTTCCTAATAAAGGCTTCATTCAGTTTACCTTCTGCTGTGAAAAACTTTTCTAGACTATTTCATGTTGCTCCTTAAAAAAATTGGATTTATCTCTTCTATTCATCTCACTCTCCACTCTTCACAAACACTTAAAATCTAAACTCCTTGAAAGCAATCATTTTTATCTTTTAATGCCTGTCATTCAACAGTATCATAGGCACAAATAAACATTTCTTGAGGCCTCAAAAGTGGTCAAAAGAAATCAAGGGTCTTTTTTACAAGTCCAGACATGTACTAACACCTATTTTGAGAGGTTGTCTTATAAGTAAACTGACCACAGAACATCAGAGCGAGCAGGGACATGAATATCTTGTCATCTGATTAAGGGGAGCCAAACCACAGAGGTCAGAGTTTATGAGAGCAACTGTTTCAATCAATCAATCCATCTAACTAGACAAAGTTATCATTCACAAGTTGGTGAAAAGTTTTAAAGCCTATTAAAGCCTATGTATGCAATTTAAAGGTTATAAAGTCTTGATACTTTTTACTTGATACTTGCTACTTTTACCCAAAGTAAGAAAGCAAGCATGCTGTAAGACACATGAATCAATATAGAAATCTTGCAATTAAATTACTATACTAAACATCATTTTAGAGGTTAAGACTTTTAAGATCATTTTATACAACATATAATAACACCACTTGGAAGTGTTGAAGAAAAAGAAACATCGACTCAAGTCCGCCACTCTAAAATATAGTAAATCCTTTGATGTTGATGAAAGATTAAAATTCATGTTCATAGGAATGGGACACTTGGGGTAACAACAGTGATGTAAGAAACATCTCAAAAACTTACTTAAAAAAAAGAACAAGTAAAACCAAAATTATTTTTATCAAAATTAAACTTACTTATTTAACTAATAAGGCTGACTATGGCAAAATAGTTTTGCTTTGGAACAGAGATATAAAACTGGCCCATCACAAAAACTCCCAAGTGGAGCAAGATTCAGATAAATATGTGATTGGTAAATGCTTAACAAAATAAATAAAACTACAGGTAAATGTTAATTTGAAATTTTCTATATCAATATACAGCCAACAGGGATCCATTTCGATTTAATTTCACTGTCCCACTAACTTCTGTGCCTATGTCCCAACCCCATTCAACCCCCAAATCAAGTCTTCCTAGGATATCCTTCCCTAAGACTATACCTATAAATACAACATCATCTCACTCCTTTTTCCCCACTTCTCCCAAACCATCAAATGATTGAACATCTATTCCCTGACCATAGTCATATTCTCTGAGAGTAATAGACAAAATAATCAAAACGCCTTTCTACTATAAGAAGTTTTTCAATAAAGTATTTGGAATACAGTGATGATGTGAACCTATGTACTCTATTTAAATAGATTTCTAATATAAATAATTTTAAGACAAAAAATTTGGCATAGCAGGGGCTAAACGCATATCATGAAGATAAATTTATATATATTACAACTACATAGGGTAAAAATGAATGGTTTACTACTGGTTTGGATGTTTCTTTGTCATTCTATCTTCAAGGTATTTCATACAATTTTCATCTCCTATTTACTTTATAGGGTCATTAGGTAAAAGTGAACATTTTTAGGAACAAATTTTCAGGAAGAATATAATCTAACTTTTAACATTCAGAAAGAATTTTTTTTTAGGTTTTTTTGCAAGGCAATGGGGTTAAGCGACTTGCCCAAGACCACACAGCTAGGTAATTATTAAGTATCTTGAGGCCGGATTTCAACTCATGTACTCCTGACTCCAGGGCAGGTGCTCTATCCACTGTACCACCTAGCCAACCCCAGAAATATATTTTTAAAAATGCTAACAGTGGAAAGAAAGATATATGAACAAATTGACACTGTAATTTTTAAAAATCAGTCTAAGAAAAGGTTTCAAATTTTTTTGTAAACATTTATGAACTGTTTAATCTTATTTTAATCTAAAAGGACTATACTTCTCAGCTACATTTTAAATAGGAAATTCTAGACAGTTCCTTTTTAAAGTTAGCCCTAAATCTTAAACAGCATTTGGTAACTATTTGTCTTCAAAAGAAGTACTTTGGGTTCCTTAGAAGAAAATTTATTAAAATCAGAAGTTTTTTAAACCTAGACATCTCATTCAATATATATTCAAGCAAAAAAATAAAAAATGAGTATAGAAATTACATAAACATATAAATAACTCACAGCAAAAGGGAATGAAAAATAACTACAAATTTTTTTTGAAACAAGTTAAGATATCAGGAATTGCTGAAATGTGATTGATGAAAACTCTTAATATAAAATTTGAATTTTTCATCTGAATTCACTTTTATACAGCAATCAAAATTTTCAAAACAATCAAAACTTTATTTTAAAAATTAAACGGGGGCGGCTAGGTGACTCAGTGGATAGAGCACCAGGCCCTGGAGTCAGGAGTACCTGGAGTCAACAAAACATATTTCTAATCTCAGAACTAAACTAATAATTCCATCAAGTCATGAATAATCAGAAAATGCATTTTACTGATACTCTAAATTGGAAGCTCTAAGACCCTAATACAATATTTAAAGTATCACTATGAAAATACTTATTCATCACAGAAGGCAAAACCCCAACTTACCAAAAACAACATCAAACAACTGGCTGTTACATTTATTTACAAAGTCTGGCTTTATATATTTTATTTAAGAATGGAAAACACACACACACACACACACACACACACACACACACACACACACAAAGAATGGATAACAATGACACATAATATTTTTCAAAGAAAAAAATTTTAAAGGGTCTTCACTTCAATTTGGACAAAGTATTTCAAAAGCCTTTGCAAACTGAACCAACTATTCCAAGAAAGCAATTTGGAACTATGTCCAAAGAGACACCACTGTTAGGTAAGACATCCAAAAAAGGGTAAAGGATCTATTTGTACAAAAATAATTTTAGTAGTTCTCTTTGTAGCAGGTTAAGAACAAGAAATCGAAGGGATGCCCTTAAATTGCAAAATGGCTAAACAAGATGTGCTTATTATTGTACTGGAATATTATTGTGCTATAAGAAATGAAAACAGGTTGATCTCAGAAAAACATGAAGACTTACAAGGACTGATGTATATGGAAGTGAACAGAACTAAGAAAACACTGTACACAGTAACAGCAATATTGTACAACAGATAACTGTGAATGACTTAAGTTATTCTCAACAATACAATGATCCAAGACAATCTTAAAGGACTAATGATGAAATATATTAACCGACTCCAAAGAAAGAACTGATATTGTTTGAATACAAACTGAAGCATGCTATTTTTCACTTTCTTTCATTTTTCTTTTATTTGAATTGTTCTACACAAAATAACATGGAAAAGTTTTACACGAAAAAAATTTCAAACTTAGGTTTCAAAATGCTTTTTATGATGACTTGTTTTTATTTTAAATTTCTTTTTTTAATGGAGAGGGGGAGAGGAAAATTTCCATGAACTTAAGTTACTGGTGTTCTTTATGTTTTTACAGATGTACTTTTAATAGACCAGATTTTTGCTAGAATGTGATCAATTCTTTCAGTGTGAAACCATTAGCACTAATTAAATAAGAAAGCTTTAGGGAGCAGCTAGGTGGCACAGTGGATGGAGCACCAGCCCTGGAGTCAAGAAGACCTGAGTTCAAATCTAGCCTCAGACACTTAATGATGCCTAGCTGTGTGACCTTGGGCAAGTATTACTTAACCCCATTACCTTAAGTAAATTAAAAAAATTTTAAAAAGAAAACTTTATTACAAGATATCTATGTTCTCATGATATATATATTCTATTCCTTACCCCCCAGCACATTTCACCTAATTTAATTCAAATTTTTCAAGTGCCTTCTAAAGGTAGTACACTATATATACACAGGTATATAGTGGTTTATAAATTTTATGTATTATACATTTATATGCATCTAGGCAGCTGGTGGCACACTGGATAGGACCTGAGTCTAGAGTCAGAATGACAGCTTGAATACAGCTGAATTTGAACACAATTCAGCTTCAGATACTAATTAGCTAAGGGACCCTGAGTAAGCACTTAACCTGTTTGCCTATTTCTTCAACTATAAAATTAGGACGTTGATAATAACAACATCTACTCCATGGGGGTTTTTTAAAGGACCAAATGGGTCAATATTTGTAAAATAGTTTCCTCAAAAAGCTTTTAATGTAATAGAGACTTAAGTAAACAGACAAGAGTAACACTAGGAATATAAAAGGGACCTGTTGTTAGTGTTGAGAATTTCCTAAGAGTTAATTTATGTACTAGATGGCTACTGATTTTTCAAGCAACTAATTCCTAATTAGGGTGAATCAAAATGCTTTTGTTTGTGTAATAGAAATCAAGGACATGTTAAGTTCAAATATACTACAACTGAGTTCATTTAAACACAAATTTATTTCTAGAAATGCTTTTTCTAATCTGGTCATTTCTGTTCCCACTGTAAAGTCATTATGAGTTTCCAGGTCAAGTCCTTCCTTCATTGTACATTTTGTAAAATTCTGTACTGCATCTACATACATTAGTGACAAGCATTAGCTGTAAATGTGAATAAAGTATTTGTACAGGAGATTCAGGTAATTTTTTAAAAAGGTAATATAAAAGAAGTCGAAGAGTAACTAAAAAAGATTCAAAGATCAAATTTAGCTGGAGGAAAGCATCAGAGGCTATGGAGTTAAAATTGTTTTAAAGAACTTCAACAGCTTGTATGGTAGAAAGTCATTCAAAATAAACGTCTATATAAACACAATAAGGTATAAAAGGGAACACAAGATCAAAAAATCACTAGTAATCTAGTCTGGCTAAGGCATAATATATAAATTTGTATTAGTATTTAAATAGGAACATACCTATCTTAACTATGTATTATTAGAAAGATTATTTTAGCAGTATTGTTAAAAAAGGGACACCCTACTGAGGTTAAGGAAAAAATACAAACCCTTTAGCTTGACATTTAAAGCCATCACAACAGGGTTTCTATCTTCCCTTCAAGTATTATTTAATAATATTTCAAGGACTCAGCATTCCAGTCAATCTGACATGCTGATCGTTCCTTATACAAGGCATTCATCTGAAATGCACTTCCTCTAATTTCCACTACAGAAGGATCTCTGGTTTTTTCCCCAAACAAAATTCAAATGCTATCTTCAAGAGGAAATAGAAACTTTTCAAGAGAAGCAATATGATGATTAATTCCAATAAACAGCTTTACCACCGATTTCCTGGGCTAATCTTCACTTCCCTGGCTCTGTTGTTTCTTCACCTGTAGGACTGGATGCTATGTTTCTAAGGTTCCTTTCAATTCTACACGTATTTCTATCACCATCAGTGGTGTAAATACAAAAGGATAATGTTACTTTGTGTACTTATCTGTGTTCTTGTATTTCTCCCATGTCCTTCCTTGAAAGTAGGGATTGGTTTTTTTCCTTTATTTGGGGGAGGGGCAACCATAGATGTTTATTATTGGGAGCATGTTTGTTAACTTGGGAAGGGACAAAGCAGAAACAAAGGCCTGAGTTACAAGGTTACTACTATGGTCCACCCTCTGGAAAAAAAAAGTTTGGGTTCCCCCCCATTTCCTGGCAATTTAAACCAGTGAAAAATATCTTTCCACAAAGTTAATTAGCGGAAAGCAGCCAAAGGCACAGAAAGGTTAAATGATTCGTGTAGGGTCACAAAGAGAGAGAGATGAAGTTTAAACCCGGGTCTTCAAGCACTCTATCCAATTTTGAAATGTTTAGGTATGCCGGAACTAATCTTATGAGGACCCCAGAGATCTATCACAAAATAATACATCAACAAGTACTATGATGCTTCCCTTTTTAACCGGGGGGGGGGGGGGGGGGGGAGAATTTGGAACTCAAAATTAAAATGAATAAATCAATAAATGGACTTCCAGGGGAAGGAGGAAGAAATCGTGATTAAGTGCTTAAGTAACTGTAATTAATAACTGTTTTGCAAGAATACCGTAATATCAGAAACTGCCGGCTGGTGTGTTATTGTTTAACTCCTTCCTCCCTACCTTTTTTAACGACACAAGGAATGGCTTGTCAGGGAGGGAAAAGGTTTCTATCTAGGGTTTTGTTAGAGAGAAGAAAAGGCCACAGCTTCGAGTGGACTATTCCACACAACAACCACATTTTTTTCAAGTTTCCTGTTACTAATCCTTTTCTGAGGCGCTCAGCCGCGGACTGGGGGGTCTGAGCATGTCATTGGGCCGAACCCCAAAAAGCCCAAGCACAGGGGGCTCCCGGCACGGGGCAGGAGGCAGTGCCCGGGAAGACACGGGAGGGAGGCCGGGAGGCCGCCGGGCCCCGGGCCCCGGGCGGCGCCCACGCCGACCCTTCCTGGGCGGGAAAGCGGGTCCCGGGCTCCGGCCATGAGGGCTCTGCCTAGGCCCGTCCGCGGCCATCTTAGATTCAGGCAAAAAAAAAAAAACAAGCGCCCGCGGCCGCCCCCCGCCATCGGGCCGGCGCCGGCCGCGCTCGGGGACAAAGCCTCCTGCGGCCGGCCGGCCCCGCTCCGGAGCCTCGGCCCGGCCGCCACGGCGCGGGGGGCCGCCGGCCGGCAGGGGTCTCCGTGCCCGGACCCAACATGGCGGCGGCGCGGGCCGCGGTCACGTGGGCCGGCGCGCCCGCCCCCGCCCCGCAGTCTCTATGGCGCCCGCGCCCCTCCCCCCGCGGAGCCCGGCCGCTTACTCCGGGGGGTAGAGGCGCAGCTCCTCGATCTCTCCCAGGAAGGTGAACAGGGTCCGCATCTGCTCGCTGGTCACGGCCGACGACAGGTTCGTCACCTGGATCACCGCCGTGTTGGTCAGGCCGAAGCCCAGGCCCAAGGTGAAGCCGCCGCCGCTGTTCATGCCGCCCCGGGTGCTCGCCGCCGTCCCGCAGCCCAACGTCCACTGCGCCGCCGCCGCCGCCGCCGCCGCCGCCACCGCCGAGAGCCGAGCGAGAGCGGGGCGGAGGCGCGGCGGTGCGCGCTCCCGACGGCGGCTGGGGCCCGGGCAGCTCTAGCCGGCCCCTGCGCAACTCCCTGCTCCTCCGGGCTGCGCGCGCCCCGGCTCGCCCCCTCCGCGCGTGCGGAAGCGTCGCCCGGGCAACGGGGGGCGGGGGCCTCACCTGCGGCCCCTCCCCCCGCGGCGGCGCGGAGCGCGGGAGTGCGTCACGGCCGCGTGCGGGAGCCGCCCCGGAGCGCGGACCCGGGCCGGGCCGGATGTGTGCCCCGGAGCGCGGACCCGGGCCGGGCCGGATGTGTGTGCCCCGGAGCGCGGACCCGGGCCGGGCCGGATGTGTGTGCCCCGGAGCGCGGACCCGGCCGGGCCGGATGTGTTCGGAGGGCCCGGCCTGCCCGCCGGGAGCTTGCGAGGGGAGGCCACGGGGCGCCGCGGGAGTCCGAGCCCCAGTGCGGCCGCAGACACTCCATAATGACCCCGCTGCGCGGCCTTGCGCAAGCCACGCAACCCCACTGCCTTAAACAAAATCAAAAAAAGAAACAGTCGTAATAATAATAATGCGGTTAACGTCTGTCACGTGTTCATCTTCACAATAACCCCGTGATAATCTTCATTTTACATAAGAGGAAACTGAGGCTGAGAGCTGTTCAAGGCAGGTAGATCATGCTTGCATGCTCAACACTCTACCCAACAGCTGGGGATATTAAGAAGTGACAGATGAGGGGAAAGGGCATTCCAAGCTATTATAAATTCATGAAGGGAGAGAGAAGGGTCTTGTGAGGAGAAGCAGGGGCAAGTGGAGGGAAGGCCGAAGATGTTGTAGTAGGCAAAGAAGCACAGAAAGGGAGGTACCAACCCTCAATCAGGAAAGGAGAACATTCTTTCTTCCCACAAATGCATCTATTCTCAGATTATAGGTCATAGACTTCTGTTGACTGGTCTGGTAATTTTGCCACTACTTGTAAAATTTTTATGGAGATGTTTTTGAGGTTCAAAAAACGAATTTAAAAATCAACTTCTGGAAAGTAATCTTTTAAATGCTGAACACTCTTTAAAATAATCATATTCACAGGGTAGAGGGTTGGGTCAAATACAAGGAAAATTAAAGTGATAGATCTTTTTCTAGGACTTTATTAAATAAGACACTAAAATTCAAGCATTTTGTTTGCTGGAGTGGTACAGGAAGGAAGGTAAGAGATGTTCCAAAGGACACTCCCTTGTGGTAGTTGTTTTGGGCTGCAATACCTGACTCTCAGTTCTCAACTTCAGATTCCACAGAGAATTTCTAAGTCTGTTGTCATTCATGCAAATAGTTTCTTGGACAAGCAGAGCCAAAAAATGAACCCATGCACAGGTAAAAGAGCAGGAGAAAGCAAAGATAAGAAATAATAAAAGGGAGTAATGAATATGGGGAATGGGATTGTGGAAATACTACTCTACTTGCAGGAACCCTTCCATTTCCTCTTCCCTGCTGTTCTGACAAGATTGTAATTTAGGCAGCTGATCTCTTGTAGTGGAAGAGACCCTTTTCCTCACAAGTAAAAGGAGAGAGACACAAATATATGCACCTGGACAGACAAGAAGAAGAAATAGAATGTGGCTATGCAATCACCTGTACATGAAACCCATTCTGGCTAGCATAACAGGTGCTACCTTTATAGAACTTTTGTTCTGCCTGCCACTGCAGAGTTGATGCAAGAAGTAGACAGGTCAAAGGCTGAGAAGACATTCAGTACACTGATAACAGCCTGCTTTTATTTATTGCTGTCATTTGGATTAAAGATCTGGTGAGGTAAGTTGATTGAAACAAAATAGGTCTAAGGCAAGAGGACTATTTTCCCCAGCAGTGTGGTGGCCAAGTCATGCTACTTGATTGCATAGTCCAGGGGTTGAATGTCGAAGGGAATGGCAGGTGAGGCTAGGTGCTGCTGTGATTTCCTTCTGTTCAATCAAGGTCCTGACTGCTATGTGTAAGATCAAACATTCACTAGTCCCAGTACCCCTTCCAGTCAAATCTCAAGAATCTGTTCTGTTATCTTCAGTCGCTGCCTCTATTGATGCCCTTCCCTTAATTTTCAAACATAGGCATATATTGTTGATCAAGATTTGTTTTTGAACTTTTTCATCTCTCCTACTACCTAGCTTCTAACTCTTAAGTGCTATGACTCTACAAATCCAATTAAGAAAAATTAAAGCTGTAAGGTGTATTTTAAAGAACAAAAGAGAGTATTTAGACTATACAAATCTTTCTCCATTTAATTCAGAATTACTATATACATATATATATATATATATATATATATATATATATATATATATTAACAAGTCTTTGAAGGAGGGTAGGAGAAGGGAAAATGCATGGCAAATTTAGGACATTTTGTTTCTCACCTGAAGTTAGTATGTAGCAGTTGCTCTAAAAAGAACTAAGGGTAAGTACTCATTAAAAAACTGGAAGTTTAAGTTCATAGAAAAATATATGTTAGAAAGGCCCTAAAAATTTAGCAAATATATGTCTGTCTTTAGAGAACTCAATAACATGCAAAAATTCTAACTTGCAAAACAGATAGGAGGAATTTTCATATTATAATTGGATATCTCACTACATTGTAGGATTCTTTTAAATACAAACCTTTTTATGTGGAGTTAAAATGAAGTTTATTTGCAAATCACTTTTGTATAATTATACATAATTATATTATTTAAATTTTAATAACATAGTAGGATCAGGAGAACAATTTGCATGATGACCACAATAATGTAAAGAAAAACAGCTACAAAAAGACTATGATGCTGTTCAATATAATGACTAATCATGACTTCAAAAGACAAAGGATGAAGAATTCTATTAAAGATTTTATTTATTTTGAGTTTTACAATTTTCCCCCAGTCTTACTTCCCTCCCCCACCCCCCCCCCACAGAAAGTAATTTGTCAGTCTTTACTTTGTTTCCATGTTGTGCATTGATACAAATTGAAGGATGAAGCATTCTACCTACTACTACTGTCACAGAAAAGAGACTAGCAGTATAGTGGTGCTAAACGAGATACACATTTTTAAACATGATCAATGTTAACTTTTTCTTTCTTTTTTTTGTTCTATTATTTTTGTTTCAAGGTGGAGTATTTGTTTAGGACAGTTAATGGGTAATCATAGAGATGCAAAAAAAGAAAGAAAAGGCCATCCCTGAAACATTTAAAAATACTTAAAACTAAAATTTCAAAAGAGACCATAATCATAACAGTTTTATTATTACCATGTTAACTTTTTTTTAGATTTTTTTTTTGCAAGGCAGTGGGGTTAACTGACTTGCCCAAGGCCACACAGCTAGGTAATTATTAAGTGTCTGAGGCCAGATATGAACTCAGGTACTCCTGACTCCAGGGCCGGTGCTCTATCCACTGCGCCAACTAGCTGCCCCACCATGTTAACTTTAATAAGCACTTTACAGATGTTCTCAATTGATCTCTTTTTTGTTTTTATATATTGAAATGTTCATTTTAAGTGATTTCTTATAAATTCTTAATAGAATTGATTTCAAAAACAAGAAAAATGTTTTTAGAAGAATATAAATAGCAGGATGTGCTTTTGAAATGAAGAGTTATAGAATATTAGAGTTGGACTAATTATATTGCCCAGTCCTCTACCTGCACATCTCTTTCCCAGCATTCCCAGTAAGTAATCCATGCATTGATAGACCATTTCTCATTCTACTTTCAGCTAGATCCAACTGTTACAAAATTTTTCCTTTGAGAAGAATAATATTAATATTATTGGAGTTTCACAAAATATTCCACAAAATATTCACAGATATCTTATTTTATCCTCACAATAAGCCTTGGAGATTGATACTACTATTATTATCCCCATTTTACAATTGATAAAAACTGAGTTTGACAGAAGTTAAGTGAATTGTCCAGGTCTCACAGTAAATATCTGAAGTTAGTCAGATCTTCCAGACTTCAGGAAGAAATCTATCAACTTAACTACCAAACTGCCCAAAGCCCCCTGAATTCTGTTTGTGTAATTTTTCTCTAGTGGTCCTAGTTCTGCCCTTTAGAGCCACAAAGAAATAGAGAATGTCTTTCATGTGGTACCTCATGAATTTTTTTAAGACAGCTATCAGTCTTCTTCAGAATTTGCATTCTCACTTGTTTCAAATATTGCTCTTAAGATTTTAAGTTTTTCGGAAGGCAAAAATGAAAAGCTTATACCTCAATAAAAAGGAATTATGACTTTTCAATTAAACTTTTTCCTTTATATTCCTCTTCCTAAAGAAAGAGGGGAAATTGTTTTGTACATCTGTTTGAAAATCAGTTGAATAGATATTTGTTAAGTATCTACTACATTTTTTTTTTAGATTTTTGCAAGGTAAACGGGGTTAAGTGGCTTGCCCAAGGCCACACAGCTAGGTAATTATTAAGTGTCTGAGACCAGATTTGAACCCAGGTACTCCTGACTCCAGGGCCTGTGCTTTATCCTGTATGCCACCTAGCCACCCCAAAGCATCTACTACATTGTGCAAGGAAGATACTGTTCTGGATTATCCAATAGAGTATATGAACAACTGAAAGAATTAAGAAAGACACCAGGAAGAAGATAGCCCTTGGGCTGAAACAAGAAGAGGAAAGGAAGGAACAAGCATTTATTAAATACCTACTGTGGGCTAGTCACGGGGTTCAACATGTTACAGATATCTCACTTCTTAGCAAATGAGTAAGGGTAAGAAAAGGTTAGGAGGTAATATCTCCAATGCACTATTGGTGGAGTTGTAAGTTGATCCAACCATTCTGAAGAGCAATTTGAAACTACACCCAAAGGGCAATAAAACTGTGCATTACCTTTGACCCAGCAATACCACTACTAGATCTATATCCCAAAGATATCATAGGAAAGGGGAAAGGACCCACATGTAGAAAAATATTTACAGCAGCTGTTTTATAGTGGCAAAGAATTGGAAAATGAGGAGATGCCCATCAGTTGGGGAATGATTGAGCAGGTTATGGTATATGAAGTTATAGAATACTATTGCTCAAGACCTCATGAGTGGTTGGACTTTAGAAAAGTATGGAAAGAATTATATGAAGTGATGCAGAACAAAATGAGCAGAACCAGGAGAATACTCTACACTGCAACATTGTTTGATGATCAGTTATGATGGATGCAGCTCCTTTCGGCAATTCAGTGATCAAAGACAACCCCGTTATCGACAATGCCATCCACATCCAGAAAAAGAACTATGGAGAGCGAAACATACTATATTCACTTTTTTTCTCCTTAGTTCTAATTCTTCTTTCACAACATTACTAATATGGGAATATGTTAAACATGATTGTCCCTATACCACTTTTACCAGTTTATTCATTGCCATGGGGGAGGGAGAGGGGGAGGGGGAAGGGAGGGGTGGTACTAAAATGTGGAACTCAAAAGCTTGCAAAAGGTTGAATGTTTTTTTAAATTCATTTTTATTTAAGATATTATTTGAGTTTTACAATTTTCACCCCAATCTTACTTCACGCCCCCCACAGAAAGCAATCTGTCAGTCTTTACTTTGTTTCCATGTTGTACCTTGATCCAAATTGGGTGTGATGAGAGAGAAATCATACCCCAAAAGGTTGAATGTTGAAAACTATCTTTGTATGTAATTGAAAAAAATAAAATAACATTCACACACACAAAACAGGAGGGATTGTCCTTCCAGAATGAAATATACCTTGTGTCAAAACAGAGGAATGGAGAATGGAATGTTGAGTTAGAGAAATATTTAGTTGTTCAATTTGGCTGCAATATACTGTGAGTGAAGGGAAAATGGTGCAGTACATAGAGACAAAACACATTGCATCTGGAATCAAGAAGACCTGAGTTCAAATTCGATCTCAGATACTACCTATTTGACCTTGAGCAGAACAATAACTATCCTAAAACTCAATTTTCTTTTCTGTCAAGTGACGATAATAATGTATCTACCTCCCAAGGATGTTGTAAGGACAAAACAAGACATTTGTAAAATAGTTTGCAAATATCATAGTGCTATACAAATTCCTTGTATAAATATTCTGCAATCCTTCCAAGAAGAGTGGCTATACATTCAGGGAGATAAGAAGAAAAAGAAGAAAATGCCTTAAGTGACTGAAAGTTGTATTATGTCTAAGGATATCAGATAGGACCTGGAATGGTTCAACAAATTCAATCAGTTTGCATGGAATGCCAAGGACGTGGGGAACAAATCAGCCCTAAAGATGGATATAAAAGCTGTGATGGAAGGAAAATTGTTCAAGAGAAGAAGATTTTTAGAGGTTCATATTGAGAAGGATAAGTATTTTACATACCCCAGAGAATTTGCTTGTCTTACATTGGAAGAAATTTGCTTGAAGTTGCCTTATAACAACCTGAGATCCTAGACTTCTGTGATTGTTCTCAGTATCAATAAAGTCCTCAAATATATAAATATATTTGACTTGAGGTGCAAAGAACAAGTCCACACAAAGGATATTGGAAGAACTGTAGCAAATAATGTTCAACGGAAACAAGATTGCATAGTAGCAGCAAAATGAGGACACATAAGTGTGATGAAGTATCAGAGTCATTGGGATTCTGGGATACATTAGGAAGGAAAAGTCAGAAAGCCTACAATTATATGTGATAAAATCCTAGAAAGTTTAATTTCATATCCTACCTATTCATCCTCAGTAGTTTATCTGGAGATTTCTCAGTCACCAAATTCATATATCCTTTCTATGGTCAATTCCATGTCCTTCTTACAAGAAAACTTCTCCCATGCCCCAAAACCATCCCTCACTGATAACCACAATGAAGGGTATCTTGGCAAGGTTAGTGGCCAATTGAGAACAAGATAACAGGCTTTGCCAGGATTCCCTGGACCTGTGACCAAAAGTATTCCGTGGAGATGGTGCTTTGATACTGCAAAGGAAAAAATATCAAGAACCCCCACACCACCACTTTGTTATACTGCTTTAGAACCTCTGACCTTTACCAATATGTTTCCCAGTTGGGAACATAGAAAAGACATTGTTCAAATCATCAAAATGGATACAGAAGTTTCTAATCAGATAATCCTTGTGGAAGATGTGTTAGCCAAGCTTTGTAAAGCCATTTATTGACTGACTGATCTCTTAGCCAGGCCCCTGAAGGAGTCAGTCCTTTGAAGCTTAAATTTACCTTAATGATAAAGACTTTTGAGTAGCAGTAGACATGACTAGAGAAGAATATAGTGTTGCAGTTATCTTGGAAATGAGTGATCCTTAAGAAAACAAAAAGACTTTTCTAAGCATCAATGCTGCCAGTAGAAGATAAGGCCAGAGAAATTGCTGTTGTCACTTTCAATATCATTGGGCCAGAATGATGGAAATCTATTTGCTCTTCAAATTTGTAAAAGTCAAAATAAAATGATCCGAAGTAGAATTGTGTAATTTTGTAAATGTGTAAAAGAACTCTGAAAACTTTCACTCTCTGGCTCAGAAGGTAAAACACCCACCTCAATTAACAAGTTTCTCAGGTAATTGTGAGAGGATGGTGATGCCCTCAATAGAAATCAGAAATTTGGGGGGAAGGTTTTTTTTAAGAGAATAAGATAATATGTTTCATTTGGGACATATTGAGTTTGAGATATCCAGATATCTAGTTAGTAGCTGAGTGTTAGGTTCCTGCCACCTGGCTTATCCTTTACCCTTACACCTTTACAAACATTGAAGAGGTGGAAGACAAGGATGAAAAGTTCTCCAAGTTCTCCATTTATTTACCAGAATACAAGTGCTTAAATATCTTCCTCGGTCCCTGGTCCACTCCCACTCCCGTGACACTCTCCAATTAACCAATAAATAATGCTCTGGTGCTAGAGGACACCAGGTGATTAAAGTTTACAGTACTCCCATACACAACAGTCCCTTACAAATCCCCCTTTTTGTTTTATTTTTGAAGCAAAATTCCATAATTCAATTACATAATGAATGCCACATAAATTGTAAACAAAAGTTCAAAAATAATATAAACAAATGTCAATTAAACAATAATAAATACAACTAAGCATCCAAGTCAGTTAACATGAGTTATAAAACAATGAGTTATTAAATTTTACAAAATAATATTTCCATCATTATATTATGCATGAATCCACAGATTTATCTCAGAAGGTGGTCATGATTTGTGATATTTCCCTTACCATAAACATGTCTTTTGCCAACAAAAGACCTTTCAAAGCAATCAAATTCAAAACCCAAACTAAAAGGAGTAACATTAACTCAGATAACTGTAACTATTTCAGATCTGAATTGCACACACACACACACACACACACACGAGTTAGACACTAACACAAACACAGGAACAACTCTCTTGAAACATATTTACCAAGCCGAGATTGACACCCTGGACAGTACCAGATCTCAGAATATAGAAACATTTTCCCACCTCTCGAGGCCAGTAGAGAGATGTGAAAACATCCTATTGATGATTAAATACACATATACATACATAACACACCAAAATATTAGCCAAAAGCATAGGCTTCATTCAAAAGATGAAATCTGAATTTCCCAGTCCCAGGAAAAAAGTCTTCTTCCCCTTTTTTTCTAAACTAACTGATCACAAAGACTTACATGAAACGATGCTGAGTGAACTGAGCTGAACCAGGAGAATATTGTAAAGGATAATAGCAATATTATGTGTTGATCTACTAGAAATGATTCAGGGACAGCTAGGTGGCACAGTGGATAGAACACTGGCCCTGGAGACAGGAGGACCTGATTTAAAATTTGACCTCAGACACTTAATTGCCTAGCTGTGTGACCTTGGGCTAGTCACTCAACCCCATTGCCTTAAATAAATAAAAATTAAAAACAAATTTAAAAAAAGACATGATTTAGCTCCTCTCAGCAATACAATCCTCTAAACAATTACAAAGGCTTAGTTATAGAAAATGCCATCCATATTCAGAGAAATAATTTATAGAGTCTGAATGTGAATCAAGGCATACTATTTTTGCTTTCTCTTTTTTTTTTCTTTTGGTCTTTATCTTCATCTGACTAATGTGGATATATGATTGCACATATATAACATAAATCAAATTGCCTACCTTTGGGGGGGGAAAGGAAGGAATAAAGGAAAAAATTTAGAACTCAAAAAATTTTTTTAATAAATGTCAAAAATTGTCTTTACTTTTAATGGGAAAAAACTAAATACTATTTAAAAGGATTTGAATTCCAAATTCTATATCTCCTTCCCTTCCTTCTCCCCATCCTGAGATGGTAAATAATCTCATATAGGATACCCACGTGTAATCCTAGGTAATATATTTTTATATAAATCATTTTATGAAAGAAAATTCAGAAGAAAGGAAGGAAAGAAGAAATAGAGGAAAAAGTGAAAAATAATATGCTCCATTTTGTTTTCAGATATAATCAGTTCTTTCTCTGAAGGCATTTTTCATCATGAGTCTTTTGGGATTGTGTTGTCATTATATTGCTGAGAAAAGTCAAGTCATTCATAATTGTTCATTGTTACTATTTTACTGTTTTGTTATACAATGTTCTCCTAGTTCTGCTCATTTCACTTTGCATCAGTTTTTCAAACATTTTCTGAAATATGCCTCTTTGCCATTTCTTATAGCACAGTAATACTCCAATGCAATCATTTCCACAATTTGTTCAGTCATTCCCCAATTGATGGGCATACTCTCAATATCCAATTCTTTGTTACAAAAGAAAGAGGCACTATAAATATTTTTAAACAAATAAGTTCCTTTCCCTTAAAAATAATCTCTTCAGGATATAGATCTAGTGGTATTGCTGGATCAAAAGGTATGTAGTTTTATAGCCCTTTGGGAATAGTTCCAAATTCTTTTAAGAATGGTTCAATCAAGGGGCAGCTAAGTGGTGCAGTGGATAGAGCACTGGCCCTGGAGTCAGGAGTACCTGAGTTCAAATACGGCCTCAGACACTTATTAATTACCTAGCTATGTGGCTTTGGGCAAGCCACTTAATCCCATTTGCCTTGCAAAAAAAACTAATTAAAAAAAGGTTCAATCAGTGGGATGAGGATGGGTCAAAGTCAGAGAGGTGGACATGGTCCTGGGAGATGGTAAGAAGCATGACAAGAAATAGAAAAAGAAATATAAGCCTCTAGTTCCAACTAGTTTGAGAAAAAAAGAAGAAAACAAAGGGATTAAATGCTGCCAACAAATTGCCACTTACAATATCTTATACTCAATGCAGGCTAAAATTATTGAATTTGGAGAGAATTAAAGATTATCTTCTTATGGAAGAAGAGTTCATCAGATATCAAGAACAAATGAAACCACTGGAAGAAAAGTAAGAAGAAGAACAATCAAAAGTAGATGACCTAAGAGATATCCTATTGCCAATAGGGACCTTGGAGGAGCTCATTGATGATAGTCTTCCTATTATATGTATCTCGGTGGCAACAGAGCATTATGTGAGCATTCTATCATTTATAGACAAGGATGTGCTAGAACCAGGATGTTCTGTCCTCCTCAACCATAAGGTTCATATGTGATAGGAGGTCTGATGGTTGATGATGAGCCCCTTCTTGAACACTGATAATGTTTGTCCTTCATTCTCGAAGAAGACCATGATATTAGGGGAGGTGATGCTATGACAAGCACATGAATTGGATTTTAGTAAGGGATGCTGTGCTGTCATCAGCCTCATTTTCTCCTCCATAGCCATCTGTGTCCAGTGGCCAGATATGACTCAGGATGACTGAAGATGGCCCTAGATACAAGGCAATCAGAGTTAAGTGACTTGCCCAAGGTCACATAGCTAGTAAGTGTCAAGTGACTGAGGCTGAATTTGAACTCCCCTCCTGATTCTAAGACCAGTGCTCTATCCACTGTGTTAAAGTAGAGAAGCCCCACAGAAGACATATGCTGATATAGGTCGATTGCATAACCAGATTCAAGAAATTAAGGAATTTGTGGACTTCCTCTCACTCATCTTGATATTATGAGGAGGTGGATATTAAATCACCCAAAGGAATAATTCTCTGTGGTCCACCTGGCAAAGGTAAAAACCTTGTTAACCAGAGTTGTAGCAAACCAGACATTCGCAACCTTCTTCAGAGTTGATAGTTCTGAGCTTATACAGTTCTTAGGGGATAGGTCTAAACTCATTAGAGAATTGTTCCAAGTAGCTGAAGAAAACACTCCATCTATTGTCTTCACTGATGAAATTGTTGCCATTGGGACCAAAAGGAATGATTCAAATTCGGATGGAGAAAGAGAAATTCAGCAAATGATGTTAGAATTGTTGAACTAGTTGAATGGGTTTGACTCTGCAGGAGGTGAAAGTGATTTTGGCCACAAACAGAATAGAAACTTTGGATCTAGCATCAGTCAAACCAGGACATATTGACCAAAAGATTGTGTTCCCTCTGCCAAGTCAAAAGAAAAGACCAAGAAGCACATCTTTCAGATTCATATATTACTCAGAGAGGATGTGTGGGGCACTCATTGAACTATGCTGGTCTTTTGTTCTCTCTGTTTCACTGAATTCCGAAATAAAGCATTCTCTTTCAGAAAGCAAAAAAGAATGGCTCAATCAGTTCACAGCTCCCTGGTTTTCTTACATCCCCACCAACTTTTATCAGTTTTCTTTTCTAACATATTAGCCAATCTGTTATATGTGTCATTATACTTCAGAGCAGTTTTTATATGTATTTCTCTAATTAATAGTGATTTCATATAATAATTCATATAATTATAATTTTACTTTCTTCTTCCAAAAATTGCCTATTGGCCAACTGGGAAATGATTTATATTCCTATAAATTTGACTCAGGACTCCATATATTTGAGAAAGGGGGCCGAGAGACACCTGCTATAAAAGTTCTTTCCCAGATTTCTGCTTTCCTACTAATTTTGGTTGAACTGGCTTTGTGCAAAAGCTTTTAAATTTAACATAATCAAAATTATCCTTTCTACTCTTGCAATGTTCTCTCTTATTTGGTCCTAAATTCTTCCCTTCTATTCCATTTATTTTATTACCCTTGATGAATAAAAATAAAGCGTATATCCATTTTAACTTTATCATGGCATATGGTGTAAGATGTTAATCTAAACTAAAATTTTACCACACAAGGATGGCAGAAGAAGATAGTTTCAGTAAGTCTTGAGTTATCAGCCAGTGGTGAGGGGCATCCTGTTCTGTGGAGCAGAAACAGGAAGAACAACAGATAGTAGAGGCAGATGAAGAGTAGAATGAGCCCATAAATTCCAGCTTCTGCCCTCTAAAAAGGAAGGCTTTGGGCAAAGTTTACTATTCAACTCTCCAGTCCTCCAATTAGAGGGGAGAGCAAAGCTTCAAAAAAAGTAGTTAGACTTTTAGAATTGTAGATATAGCCCAGGTTTGGTATTAACCCATTCATACAAGGGAGCATAGGTAAAGGCATGACATTGGTGGCCAACTTAGATTCATTTATTCCATCTGAACCTGAGGGTCAGCTATATAGCTAAAACTCAGTACAACTATGGGCAGCTAGAAGCCTCATGTATAGAATGCTGGCCTGGAGTTGGGAAGATCTAAGTTCAAATTTGACCTCAAATACTTATTAGTTGTGTGACCCTGGACATGTCACTGAATCTCAATTTTCCTGGGTTTCTCACCTGCAAAATGGGGACACATTAGAGAAAGAAATCCAGGACCATTCTAGTATCTTTGCCAAGAAAACATAGCTTATTCATGAGATCACAAGGAGTAAGACATGACTGAAAAACTGGAGATAACCCTGATATGGAGGGATGTGCTCCTTATTCCTTACCATTGTCACTCACAAGGCCTTAATTGTATACTTCCTTTTTACAAAAATTCAGTTGATATCATTGAGTTTTAATTTTATTCTCTTCAATTTCAACATTCATCCTTTTGCAAGCTTTTGAGTTCCACATTTTCTATTACCCTCCCTCCCTTCTCATGTCAGCAAGCAATCTGATATAGATTCTACATGTACTATTTTTTTAACATATTCTCATTTTAGTCATGTTCTGAAAGAAGAATTATCATTGACCTTTTTTTTTTTAGGTTTTTGAAAGGCACTGGGGTTAAGTGGCTTTCCCAAGGTCACACAGCTAGGTAATTATTATGTGTCTGAGGCCATATTTAAACTCAGGTCCTCCTGACTCCAGGGTCAGTGCTCTATCCACTGTGCCACCTAGCCGCCCCTTTGATTGACTTCTAAATATCAGATATTTATTATGTCAAAAACAATAATAAAAGCATAATTACTCAGTGGAGTAAGAAATGGAAAACCATCCCCATATCTTTGTCAAGAAAACTCCAACAATTTACTCAAAAGAAGGAAAATGTAGGATTAACAAAATAAAACAGTCTATACAATCCCGAATTATACTCTCACCATTGAGGCATAAATATAAGGAAACTCATATGCATGGGGCAATTCATAACTCTGGAATGTGGACTTGGAAACCAGTGGTAGATCTTTGGGAACAGTACACATTGTGAGTCACCTACTCCTCTTCTTATTTTTTTAAAGAAAGATTTTATTTGAGTTTTACAATTCCCCCCCCCATTCTTGCTTCCCCCCCCCCCCCACAAGAAGGCATTCTGTCAGTCTTTACATTGGTTCCATGTTATACATTGATCTCAGTTGAATGTGATGATGGAGAAATCATATCCTTAAGGAAGAAAAATAAAGTATGAGATAGTAAAATTACATAATAATATAACAGTCCCCCCCCCCCCCAATTTCATGGTAATAGTCTTTGGTCTTTGTTCAAAGTCCATAATTCTCTCTGGATACAGATGGTATTCTCCATTGAAGATAGGCTAAAATTGTCACTGGTTGTTGCACTGAAGGGATGAGCAATTCCAGCAAGGTTGATCATCACTCCCATGTTGCTGTTAGGATGTACAGTGTTTTTCTGGTTCTGCTCATCTCGCTCAGCATCAGTTCATGCAACTCCCTCCAGGCTTTCCTGAATTCTTATCCCTCCTGGTTTCTAATAGAACAATAGCGTTCCATGACATACATACATATACCACAGTTTGCTAAGCCATTCCCCAATTGAAGGACATTTACTTGATTACCAATTCTTTGCCACCACAAACAGGGCTGCTATAAATGTTTTTGTACAAGTGGTGTTTTTACCCTTTTTCATCATCTCTTCAAGGTACAGACCCAGGAGTGGTATTGCTGGGTCAAAGGGCATGCACATTTTTGTTGCCCTTTGGGCGTAATCCCAAATTGCTCTCCAGAAAGGTTGGATGAGTTCACAGCTCCACCAACAATGTATTAGTGTCCCAGATTTCCCACATCCCTTCCAACAATGATCATTATCCTTTCTGGTCATATTGGCCAGTCTGAGAGATGTGAGGTGGTACCTCAGAGATGCTCACCTACACCTCTTCTAAACCTCTCTACTTTCCCTGTAGATGGATCCACTCCTCTCTTTTCATCTATTAGAGTTTCAATAGGTTTGTTCCATGATCTCTAAGTCCATCTTCAAAATGTACTTTAATTTGGTGATTTAGGTTGATTTTCCTTCATAATATTAGTGGGTATTCAAGTGTCTGATGCTTAGCCTTCCAATTTAACTCATCTAGGAAGATGCTCAACCCTGAAAGTTAAAGGATTGAGTCTTGACTGGCATGCTAGCCCCCTCGCATCCTCAGAGATGGGAGAGTGGAAGTCAAATGCCAGAAAAACAGAGGCATTAAGAGTGTATTCAGGAAAGGCAAGGGGCAGCAGCCACAAGAGGTGTAGAAAAATTGAAAAAAGGAAAAACTTCAAGGAGCTACAAGAGGAGAGCTGTGGAAAGCAGTCACATAAGGAGAACAAGGACTTTAATGATGAGATCCTCAGCAATAGATCTGGTGCTTCACAGCAGAATTGGACAGATTTTCATTTATATCTTTTAGGCAATCCGGGTTAAGTGATTTGCCCAGACTCACACAGTAAGAATCTGCAAACCCATTTGAACCCGGGTCCTCCTGACTTCAGGGTAGGGTAGGTACTTTTATTACCTCATTGATCCCATAACCTGATTAATTGAAGCCCATCTCTATTCCTTTTATCTTGTTAGTATTATAATAAATTGGTTAACGTGTTATAAAACTATATATGTCTTTGTTCAACCAAAATGGAGAGAGAGGCAACAAGGGAGTCCCTAAGATAAGAAAGAAAAAGACTTGAGAATGCAGTATTTGGCCAGTTATTATTTGGATGGGAACAAGAGCTGTAGAAATAAGAACTGTTGATTCATTTTTCCAGGAAGAGCCATATTTTCCCCAAGGATGGAAATCTTTCATGAATTTGCCTATGCATCAGGAGTAACATTTGACTTATTGCATTAAATAATCACAGCCATCACTTCATCCACACGAAAATAGATGTTTCTCATGTTCTTCTGATGGTTTTGTATATCATCAAGTCACTGCACTCTTGGACAACAAATGACAGCTCTCATTGTACTTTACTGAGAGGAGGGTCATGGGGTTTCATCCCCTATTTTCCAGGACTGAGAGTGCTTGCTGTGGAAAATCTAAGTTTATTTGCCCTTCAGTATTGCTTCCATTGATGTCATGGCAGTCATTGTCTATGTTGTTTTTGCTTTTTTTTTTTATTCCATTTCCCTTTCTCTAAATCTCTTTTATTTGTTGTTGCTTGGCCATATTAATATTTCCCATTTTACAGATGAAGAAAGAAAACCCAGAGAATTTAAGTGACTTTCATACATTCAATGAGTTTATTGGTGAGATTAGGAAATTGAATTCAGAAATCCTGACTCCAAGTAAAGCCTTCTTTTCACTATATCATCTTGCTTAATATTAACAAACAAAATAGAATGTTTGCTGATTAATTTTGGACTCAATAATATTCTAAATTACCATATCTTCTAATATAGTATTTTTGAAAATAATTTAACACAAATGGTTTTTACATCAATTATGCCATTAATACAGATTTGCTTCTCATTGTTCTTCAAACCCCTTTCCAGAGAGGTTTCCAGGGATAGAAAATTTCATTGACCTGTTTTGTTGCTGGCCAAAATTTAGCATTTGGCTCACCAGTTGTTAAATCCAATTGTATATGTATTTTATTGTTTTGCAGTTCTCCTGATGACTTACTGTTACATATAGGTGACCCTGGGTTCTTGACAACTATGCTAATAAAGGAAAAAGCTCTGTAGGTGTGACCTTACTTTGACCAAGCTTTGAGCTCAGTCTGATGACTGATCATTTTAACACTCTACATTTGGGAGGGAGGGGGTTAATTTTTCTGAATTTTTTAAAACAAATTATCCAAAGTTAGCAGCACAGGTTTACAATTTAAAACAAAACAAAAATGATGTTAATTTTTCTCTACAAAATCTTTTCTAAAACAATTTCTATAGAAAAGATTTCTATATGCTTCTGATTGCCTACATACAAGTTTTGATAGAAGCAGCAAATGTTACCAGCAAAATAAAATTTATTTTAAGGTCTCATACTGGGGGACCCAAAGTAAAGATGTTTGTTCTTGTTGTAAGAAGATAATGAACATATAGAAGAATTGTGCAGAAACTCAGGGAAGAGAACAGATGGGATTTTTGGCAAATGAGTGGCAAGTCTGATAGCTGGCAGTATGGTTTGGACTGATGCCATGGCATATGGTGCTGATAATATTTCATTCACTTACGAAAAGTGCTGCTTAGTCATTGCCAGGCTGAAGATATCTTTTTACTACATTAAAATAAATGTAACCAGCCAAGGCTGCCATGTCACCAAACATCTCTTCTGATAGTTTTCTGATGTCCAAAGAGTGTGTTCCTAACCAAAACCTTTGTAGATGTGAAAAGTTGCTGATTTTTCTACTATTGTTTGGGCTCAGAGAACACACACAATACAAAGATGTTAATAGTGATGATGATTGTAATCTTCAGCTTTGTCTGTAGCTGAAAAAAATTGGGAATAGCTCTTTACTGCATTGAGCAGAGAAGCATTCAGCCAGTAAGAAATATTTAGCACCTTCCTATTTTGCTAGTATTCTGAGAAAGCCCATCCAAGAGCTTGAGTTTACCATGTAAGAATAAAGGAAACAGTAAATAAGACATCTTGAATACTTTAAAAGATCCATGATTTTATTAGTTGATGTAGAAGGCAACCTTTCTACACTGAAGTAGAGTTTCTGTGGCTAAAAATAAAAATCATGGGGGTTAACCCCCTTGTGCAAAACCTCCCTGACCTTAGGATGATCCTCAGATGAAAGACTGCCATCTGTCACTAGATCCATACTTGAAGGCTTTCCATTTGGGAAACCTTAGCCTGAGCTTGGACTCAGAATAACCTTTGAGAATCCAAGTAAATATTATGAGGCCTCAAAATATGACATTAGTGAGAAATACAAGCATATTGTATGACATGCCAAGTCATATGGTAAGAAGGTGTGAGGAGAGAAAAAGGAGAGATTCAAAGTAAGGATTAGTGGAGTATTCATTCTATTCTGAATGAGTCTTAACTATAATGATGAAAAAGGAAATAATTTCAAAATTTTTTTTTCTACACTAGGATTGCTAATTCCATTGTCTCAAGTTCCTTAAGAACTCAAGATCCCAAGACTTGAAAGGCTTCATTTATCTATCATCCAGAGTGCCTGATGTAATTTTTTCCCCACGTCAATTAAACAATTATTTCAGAAGCAGGACTTGAAAGTCCAGTGTGCCTGTCTTCAAGGTGAGCTCTCCATCCACTATTCCTCCCTTTTTTGCATATTCTTGAAATATGACATCATTCAACAACTACTAGCTTAAAAACAAGGCCAATTCAAACCAGGAAACATGGAATTCGAGGAACTTATACTCAGGGTCCCTGGACATTCTAGAATTATTTTATATGAACTCTAGATCTCTTGACCCTAAGTAATAGTGTTAAAAGGTTGTCGGGGTTCATGTATAGAATTGTTTAGAGACTCCTCACAGGAGACTGAATTGACATGACCCAATACGAACTAGCTTTTTCTTCTGAGACGAAGTGAGATAGTTGTAGTCAATTGTCAATTAAAAAAAAAAAAACCTACTAGTACATAACATGATCATTTATGCAAGGTAGACCTTAAGAGATTATATAGTCCAACCTCTTCATTTTGTAATTGAGGCTCAATGAGTTTGAGTGACACAAATGAAGTAGAACAGCCAGGATTCAAACTGGAAAGTCAAAATCAAAATCAAAGTTCCCATGATTCCAAGTTTAGCATTTCTTCACTGGACTAACATCAAACTTAAACATGCAAAATGCTGTGACTCACTATCTCAGTTTTATATATATGTATATACATACATGTATGTATGTATATACATATATATTTTATAAACAACATGAGGATTTGGGAATTATATTACTGTGGAAAATTTAAGTGGTCTGTTCACATATCTGTTTTTATCAGAGAAAAAAATATGCAATGACAACACTAGATTAGCAAATATCAATCTAAAAGTTTTATTGTTTCCTGCCACATGGCTACCCTCAATAATCAAGGCAGCATAAAACCATAATTAAAAAAAAATTGTAAGTTGGTTCTTTTATTCTACTTCACATGGTATCACAACAGGACCACCAGGCTTCATCCATTTTCTAATTTAGAGTGGGAATTTAGGCAACTTATTGGTGATCCTCTCATATGTATCATTATATGTACCACTTTCTCTTTTTTTTTTTTAAGAATTTTTGCAAGGCAAATGGGGTTAAGCAGCTTGCTCAAGGCCACACAGCTAGGTAATTATTAAGTGTCTGAGGCTGGATTTGAACTCAGGTGCTCCTGACTCCAGGGCTGGTGCTCTTTCCACTGCACCACCTAGCCACCCCTCTCCTTTTCTTTTAAAATTTTTTTGCATTCATTTAAAAAAATTGAGTTCCAAATTCTTACTCCCTCTAGCCCCTCCCTGCCCACAAAAAATATCAAAAAAACCTACCATTTAATATTCAAGGTTCAGTTGTGTTGCTTGTTATGACTGTGTTCAGAAGATGCTTTCAAGTATATAGTATGTCTAACTTGTGCAAACTATATTTCCCTATTATCCATGTTGCAAAAAAAAAATCTCCTGTAAGAAAAATTCTTGGTTCTTTCTTATTTTGCCTTAGCTATCAGTGACACTCTCAGGATTAAGATTGTTGAATTGATGAAATATCTATTGCACTAGCGTAAACACACTGTACATAGTATCTTGGTAGCATTAGGAAGGCCTGGTGCAAGGAAAACCCTTTGTAAACTCTAAAAATGATTATCAGCTTCTAAGGAAGCCAGCCTAGCCAAAGTAGCAGTATGTCCTAAGGGAGAGACAGGAGTAGCTGGTGCTACTATAAACACTGAGTTTCAGATCCTTTTCTTCCAGGACTCCTCCAGGTCACCAGCTTTGGCCATTGTGAAAGGTAGTAACCTTTGTGGAGTTTGGAACTGGCATGGCATCTGTAAGTACTGTAGTATCATCCTACTGAATTGACATGACCCAATACAAACTAGCTTTTTCTTCTGTTTCTGAAGATCCAGAAAAATTCTTACCACTTTAGTCTTTGATACTGCCAAATGGTTGTTCAACATTAGAAATTGTTATAGATCTATTAATGGGAATGAAGTGGAAGATGCCTAATCATCTGCCTTGGTGCTACACCCTAAGAACCAAGAGCCTTTCAACCTGCTGATTTGAAGCTGAAATCTCTGTTGTTTGTACTATTAGACTGAATGTTCTCGACTGCAGACTTATCTTTTCTATTACATGCCCAATAGTTAACAGAAAGAAATCCACCCTTTCAGTCATCCATCCATCCAATCACCTCTTTAAAACATTAATCTTTATTTTCTTCCATATTATAATGAAATACTTAACCTTATTCAACTAGCTCTCTAAGTCTAGATTTCTCATCTTAACACTCCATTTTTCTCTGGAATTGTCTCAGTACCTTTTACCTCTTGGAGGATGTTATTTTTTTTAAGTGGTGGATCACATGTTACACATGTTCAAATAATCTTCTACCCTTTTATAAATTCATGGCTTCTGGTAATTTTTGATCTTCCCTTACCTATGTACATTTCTCCAATACCTGAGGGCAGGTCTGTGGGCCATAAATAAGGGAAACTTTGCCTTCAACATAAAGCTTCTACTTTGTTCTTATTAATTCACAAATTAATGTTATGCTTCCCCCAATGAAGGAGTTTAATAAAGCTGCTTTGAGGAAAGCTGATTTAATAAACCACCACCTTTAAATTTTAAAAAAATTATACATTCTGATGCTGCATTTTTCTGTATTCCAGGATTTAACACAGTCTGTAGACAGTTTCTCATAGTATGTTCCAGTCACACACACCTTAGAAATGTCAGAAATTCATTGCGATAGTACTGCTACTGCCTTCTCTTCTTTCTTCTAGGCTGTGGTGTTTTTGCTTCATTTTGCCAAATAATTCCACTTGTAGTTCTGTGAATAGTGCTACGTGGATAGGACAAAAAAGCACAATACTTGCATTTAATGCTATACACAGGCTTTTCCTGTCATTTATTTTGTTTTTCCATGTTTTATACCTTGCACCTTCCCCAATTTTTTTATGGCTATTTCCTTCCCTGTCATCAAGCTATCTCAATAATTTGGTACTTGCTAGTGCTTTGGTGAATCAAGAAAATACTGTTATAAAGAAATTTTCTCTTCAGGCTTTTTCTCCTTATATTTTGATGTCTATTTATTGAAGATATGTAGGGGCAGAATTGAATATTTAAATGCCAGCAACATGTGAACAAGTAATTTATTTCCTAAATTCAACTTTCTTTTCTTAAATGTTGGGGGGGGCAGGGAACCACACATATGTTTCCAATTTTTGAGTTAGGGCCAATGGCCCTTTTTCCTTGGGAGATATATTTTGAAAATTAAAGGCTGAGAATTAGAGAAAAAAAGTTTCCTATTTTTTTTCTTTTTTTGAGACTTCTAAGTGGATTCAGCTGAGTCAGTATTAGGCTACCTAATCAGAATGATATATAAAACTTAAAAAACAAACCACACAGCTTTAAAGATCATTAGTTTATTATCTATTCTTCAGGTGTTACCTCAGAAACAATCTAGTTATATACAAAAATTTGGAATGTTGAATAAATGCTGATTGATAAAAACATTACATAGCTGCTGACATGGGAAAATCTGGGGAAAAATAACAGCAAATTAATATTCAAGGTTCAGTTCTGTGTTGCTTATTGCTATGATTGTGTTCAGAAGATGCTTTCAAGTATATATAACACATATATATATATGTACACACACACACACACACACACACACACACACACACTCTCTCTCTCTCATCCCCACTCATACTCATTCACATCTACATTCACACTTATTAAAACTTCAATCCAAAAAGGTCAGAAATATATTTACAAAATAAATACAAGGAAAATTTCAAAATTTCTCTATAGCATTCAAACCAATTCTTTAATGAGCTGTCACAAAATATGAATAAGTTGTGTTTGTGTAAGCATCTTTATGATGAATAAATTTCTCTAGTTTCATGTTTATTCATTTAAAAAATCCCAGATTCGAAACATGAACCACTGCTACTGGAAAATATTCATTCTGGTTTAGGATTTTTCTATCTTATAATCATTAAGATAAAATTAAGTATTTAGGGGTGATGATCCTTACATGGACTGGATTTTAAACTAAGAACAACTTTACAACTTTTAAAAACTAGACCTAGTTTCTCTCTTTTCAAATAGAAACAACCATCATAACACTTTAATTATATAAAAATTGTTACTTGCTAAGCAAAATGACAATTGATGTTAAGATTCTGAATGTTTTGGGATGAGTTTAGGGTTGAACAAATAATATGGAACCTGTGCAGTTTTTTGTCTCACTGAACATTCCAGGTAAGGAAAAACTGGGGTACTCTATGAATTACTGGTTAAATTGAAATAAAAGGTTTAGAAACCATTAATACAGAATAATGTATAACTTGTTGCACTTATGGTATTTAAATCAGTTATATGGAATATAAAAAATTAAATCAAGGCCAGCTCAGCAAAGAATCAGTTCTTTCAGACTTTCACTTCTTAAGGTTATAGGCTGTGTAGATGATCAAATTAAATAAGCAGATACAGGAAAAAAACACACATATTCTGTGTATTCCCTTTTCAAAGGCATAATGTGATTTAAAGCAATGAAATGCCAAGATTTTGCATTTGCAAAAATAAGGAAAAGTCAGAGAAGAAATCTGAGAATAAAGGGAATACTGAGGCTTGTGATATAGAAACTATGTTTGTCATTCTTTTCTTTAGAGATTACAAGACACATACAATAAGTGAATTTTATCAAAATACAGCACATTTTTTCTAATATATCCAAAAAATCAACTCCTATGTAAATATTACTGAAAATCAACTAAAATGAGTTAAAATATACAAAGAGTTGTTAAAGGGTTTCAATTAAAATTTTTAAAACTATACAGTACAATAAGTCATAACAAGTTGAAAGAAGTGCAATAATATTTGAATTCATTGTATTTAAAAAGTACTGCCTATTTACTTTATTTTGACTAGCAAAGAAGGAACATTTCTTTCCAACTCACTTTTCCAAAAAAAATCAAAGTAGGTTGGTTTTTTTGACTAGCCCTATATAAAAAGTCTTCATTATATTTGGGTTGAAGAATAATGTTTATCAGTTTAAAATCATCAACTTACATTTCTCAATAATTAAAAATGAATTGCAATAACTGAATATTGCTCTCATGAAAGGCTAATGATTAGCCTAGATTAAAAACAGTTATTGGTCTTCTATGGCACTTTTCCCTGGTCCAAACAACCATGCAATAATTCTTACCACTGCACATTATTCAATCACAAAGGAGAAATGACCAAATAAAACAGTTCTGGTGAACAAAATTAATAAACATGCCATCAAATATTTTATACAGTAATAAGGAACAAAGGCAGCTGGTGGTAAATCACAATTACATTAACATAGTTAGAAACCCTTTAATGACTCTGAAGTGTCTAGTTCACATTTAATGTTACCTGTAGGAACAGCCCTTAATTGAAGATCAATACAAACTGGCAGGTCTAAAGGACCCATCTCTTTGCTAAATAACTTTCCACAGCAATTCTCCATCACTGTGCCACTGTTTCACACACTTGCTTTGGTTACCTAGCTCCATGCGTATTGTTTCTTTTTAATTTAACAAGGCAATGCAAGGTCAAACAAAATCAAGATGGCTTTCCTAACCCTTCCTGCATCATGCACTTCATGAGTGTTACAGGTAACACATCTTAAAAACTGGCCATTTCAGTTTCATTTAAAAACAAAACAAAACAAAATCTATAAATAAGCTTAAAATGGAGTACTGATTATAGATCAGATTAAAAAGTACCACCATTTGCACAAAATTAGGGGATTTTCATGGCAAAGATGAATGCATGGGGATATAGACAATAAGAGGTAAAAAATTTCATGTGACTAGAAAAATAAAACTTCAATCACCAATAGCAGATGAATAATCAATGGCTACAGCAAGAACATATCCTGTAGAGCTCATAAAAATGTAATTACAGTCTTTTTATTTAAAAAAAAAGACAGGTTTTATTGCAGTATTCTTTTGGTAGACAAGCAATTTTCCCCCATTCTTTTATCTAGCCTTGGAAAGGAACCCAACCAGCACCACCTTCATCTACCCATTCATCTATACAATGTGCACGTAGCAAAAACCAACATTTCAAATCTCTTGCCCACATTTACATAAGTGGTTTCAGCAGAAAATATTAATACCAGGTGAGGTGAATAAAAATAAAGGCATAAACAGCTACAGGACAGATAGCCCTGCCATCAGTCCAAAGCCTTCCACAAAGTTTAGTAATGTGTATGAGTTATCAAAAAATAAACCTACATTCTATTCAAGAACACACAGGTTTGTTCTCGTAACCTTGATTGTTGTTAAAATGTTTAAAAATCTAATGAGATTTATTCACCAGATGATTCTCCAGTTTCCTGTATGTTCCATACAGTGGTTCTTGCCCTCTAACCACAAATTCAGAATTTCATTAATGTACAAATTTTTCACATAATCTTTCAAGTTCCTTTTCAAATACAAAAATAGTCTATTCGGTTCCCCCCGCTGATGTCTTGCAATGAAACTTGCTGACTTTTCCTTTAGTCCCCAGTGCTTATGAAGAAACTTCTCGTACAATGATGAGTTCAACTGTGTTTTGGAAAGTTTTTAGTAAGGATACTGCTTGTCCATGATCAATATTGATAAAACTGTAGCCATTAGCCTAAAATGAGAAAGAAGATTTCCTTTCAAAAAACACTTCTACAATAATTTGTTTCTATATATTCTCTTACCAATAAATCCCTTCTGAATAGGTACTTTTAGATGGTTTTTCATATGAGAAGAAATAATGAAGGACAACCTAGAAAATTAACTACTCAGTCATTTTTATAAAACACTAAAATTTTCTAAGGAATCATCTATTATCAGAATTCACTACAAGATTCCCAGGTATCTTTTCAATAAAGATGTTTAGTTCTTAACTGGTTCTGTCCATTTGTCATTCAAAAAAATTATAATTTAGGATATTCTGAGAATACCTATTTTTGGCACAGGGATGGGAAATGTTTTTTCCCCAGCAGGAAGCAAAAGTGGGTGATCCAAGCTGTATATATTTTTTTCCTCTGTGTTTATTCTTCCCATTTGCTTCCTTTTACTATTATGGAAGGGTGAAACTGTACGAAGTGTGCTGGTAACAATGGTCAAACTTTAGTCTCCCTGCTCTAGCCTGGGAGCAACTGAATGATTTTCTAAGGTTCCCCCCCCCGCCTTTCTTTTGGCTCTGAAAATTTACTTACCTTGAAATCTTTAGTAGATAGAATGGGTTTAAGGGAACCATGTGTAAGCTTTACTCTTGCCTAATTGTGAGTCATTTCTATTTCCAACCACTCGGAAGGGAGGAAGATGTCTGCATGTCTGTCTAATTGTAGCTAGAATGGGATGCAGAATTTCTCCTCCTTCCCCACTTTTTAAAAACTCTACTCAGATCTGATCAGACAATAAGAACTCAGGAGCCCTAGTAGTCATTGCCTTTAAATAAGGTTCATTCTTTGTCTTAGCTAAATCTGAGGGGGGGGAAAAAAAAAATCTATTTTTTTATTCAATTTGTTATACATAATTTTCCAAAGTAAGGGAAAGGATTTCAAATTTTAAAATATAAAATGAATTAGTTAAAATGCTAGTAAATATGGGAAATACTTCTTTCCTGAATGCTTATTAATTATATTAAATTTTATTGAGTAAGTTTTCAGGCTGATGTATAATATGCAAATCAATAAGAATTTTAGGACAGAAACATGAAAAAATCATAAAAAAATATATAATAATCACCTGAATAATTTTATCTCCAGGTTGCAATAGTTTTGATGCTGGTCCTTCAGGTTGTACCCTGGTAACAAATATGCCCTTTAAACAAGAAAAAAGAAAAAGAAAATTCAACTAAAACCATAGTGAGGAGCACCCTTTTCTTTCTCGAGTTAACAAAACACTTAATCTTTCTATTTCCACTATCATAACAATTATTGTTGTTTTTCCTTTTTTCAAAAAGGAACAATGACATGATGGGGTGATGTCTTGACCAATATATGAATTGGATTTAAGTAAGCAGAATTGCACTAAGTCATCAGCCTCACTCTCTTTTCCTGAGTCATTAATGTCTGGTGGCAGGAAGATGACTGGTGAAAGTCTGGGATGAAGTGGGTGACTTTGGTGACTTCAATGTCTGATCAGGCTCTAAGCTCTCCACAGTGTTATGTCCATGTGGAGCCACAGATGAGGGTTGGCCCTCACAACAGAGGTACTAGTCCGCAGAGCAGTTGAAGGCTGTCCTGAAGTGGCAAGAACTGAGTCTAAGACTGTCTGTGACGCACAGTAGCTCTGGGTATTGCCAAGGACCAAATCATTTAAAATTTCCTTATTCTAGGCTATTTCTAAGGCTACAAGTTACAGATGAATTTTAATCTGTATAAATGGAGGGCAGTTTCCCCACTAGGCGTTCCCTACACAAATTAAATCACTGTAGATAAAAACAAAGTATGTCATTTATCAACTTTCAACAGAACAGGTGTGCACCTTATATATTTTGGTATCTCACAGGGAACCTCATATTCATGATGTTCCTTAAATAATGATAAAACTGAAATGAAAGAACTGAGTTTCTGAGTCTCAAGAAACCTTGGAAGAGATCTTGGCAGCTGTGTACAAATCCAGGCCTGATCAATATCACAAGTAGAGGGACATCTGAAAGGCTGAACCTTATCTTGTGAAAGTAGGATGACTTGCCAAAACCACACACCCTAATTACCAACAGATCCTTTCCATTAAACCAGAAAACTTACCTTTAGCAAGGTACACCAATTCACCATTTATGAGGGGATGTTACAAATAAGAGAGACTAGATCTGATTTTGTCTACAGAAGGCAGAACTAAGACCAAAAGTTAGGTAGAAATTACAAATGAGACTGAAGAACCTCAGGGTTTTTCAGAAATTCTTTGACTGAATTAAATAAAGCTCTTTATTAAGTTATCCACAGCAATGTTTCTCAGTCCTTAGCTTTCTTTCCTATCAGCAGATCTATCTTTCAATTCCTATATTACTGTGAAGATCAAAGCTTTTTATTTTGTTTTTTAGGCTTTTGCAAGGCAATGGGGTTAAGTGGCTTGCCCAAGGCCACACAGCTAGGTAATACTTGTTTAACTCATGAACTTTAGAGATAATAAAGTCATTTAAAAAAATACACATGTAGCTGGTGAAAATTCACAGGATATTTTGAAAACAAATACACATAAAACTTACATCATCATCAGGTCGGAAAGGATTTCCTCTTCCTCCAACGCCTCCTGATATGCTAAATCCAAGCTCAGGATCCTTTTCTACTCTTACTCGAATCTGAGTTTATGAAAATAAAATGAACTATTATTACTTTGTTTCAAAAAAGGTCCGCAGCAAAATGAATACTTACCATCTAACATACTCTTAACTTCTCTAAATACAAAATTTAAAATTTGTCTAAAAAATGACAGTAGGTTTTTAGGTTATTGACAAGAATGGACTAAATAATATGCTGTTAATTAGTGAGTTAATTGCATTGCTGGAATTACAAAAAGCATGGCTTCTAAATTTGTCTACTGCTTTAAAAGTTCATAGAAATAAGCTATCAATAATAGTAGGTCTACTATTTTTTTTTTACATTTAATGGACAAGATTAAAAGCAATAGACTTATATTAAATGAGCATCAGGGTAATAGATAAAGAATAGGGAAGTATACATGCATATGGCCATTCTCTATTATGAAATCAATACATCATAATCTGTTCACTGTTTTGTGAAATGTTTGTTTTAAGATCCTTAGGTTTTTGAAGAAAATTCATTTTTTGGATTTAAAGATGTGCTTTCAAAGAGCTGGATGTTTTAAACTTAGTAAGATAATAATTATCTCCAAACTAGCTATGTTAATAAGATGATGAGCTGAAATTTTATGTTCCTGGAGAAGAATCAACCAAAAAGCCAATGGCATTTTTTTCTTACCCCGAATTTTCACTGATACTGATAAGCTCACCATCACTCCAGGTAATAACAAAGGAGGACTGAGAATATTTTTTAAAAGTTCATTCTCAGGCAGGGTGTGAAAAACACTAAAATTCCAAAATTTCAGAAATTAAATTCTAATATCAACTTTGAAAAATGATGCTTAATAATTGGAAATTAAGTAAATGTCCTTCAATTGGGGAATGGCTTAGCAAACTGTGGTATATGTATGTCATGGAACACTATTGCTCTATTAGAAACCAGGAGGGATGGGAATTCAGGGAAGCCTAGAGGGATTTGCATGAATTGATGCTGAGTGAGATGAGCAGAACCAGAAAAACACTGTATACCCTAACAGCAACATGGGGGCGATGATCAACCCTGACAGACTTGCTCATTCCATCAATGCAACAATCAGTGACAATTTGGGGGCTGTCTGCGATAGAGAATACCATCTGTATTCAGAGAAAGAACTGTGGAGTTTGGACAAAGACCAAGGACTATTACCTTTAATTAAAAAAAAAACTGATATCTTATTGTCTGATCTTGCTATCTCTTTTACTTTATGTTTCTTCCTTAAGGATATGATTTCTCTCTCATCACATTCAATTTGGATCAATGTATACAATGGAAACAATGTAAAGACTGACAAACTGCCTTCTGGGGAGGGGGGGTAGGGAAGTAAGATTGGGGAAAAATTGTAAAACTCAAAATACATAAAATTTTTAAAAATGATGCTTAATATTCAGTCTGAATTTAGCGAGTCAAATCACTGTTGTAAGGACAGAACTTGGGAAAATATCTGCCTTCTAAGATACAAAGATATCTAAGATTCTAATTCCTTGAGTAAAGCAGAAAATAATTAAAGGAAAAAAAGGGGCAAAACTTATCTTCTTGAGGAGCCTACGAACTCATATACAAAATTTAACCCATGAAAACACTTAACCTTCAGACAAAATTATGTTAACTACCCCTCCCTAATGAGAATTCTATAATGGATTTATTTATAGAAACATCAAAAGGATACCAAAATCTAGAATTCCTAAGTGAAATACATTAAAGGTTCATTCTAATACTCGAAATTTTTTTTTAATTGTTCTTACCTCTTGTTTTGCCAGTTCATGGACTTGTCTAGGAGAACATTGGGACTGTATATATGGAGGCTGGTGGGCCACTTTCAGCATCAAGTAATCAATTAGTTGTTCTCTAGAGGGATGCCTTGCCACAGATGCCTGAGGAGGGGGGTGATGGATTTGACTATAATTTGCCTGAGGCCTGGGAGGCTGGCACATCTGTCCATTACTCAAAGGCATCTGAGGAAAACATGGAAGTGTCTTCAAATGACCAATAATAATGTTTAAAAACATTCTTTGGATTTTTCTTCTCAGAATAATGAAAATATTTGTGTTTAGCATTATACAAACACAAGATGTCATTTAGTAACACTTTTAGTATAATTTTCAAAAAAAAGTTAAACTGTTTTCTCTAGTAACTTAAAATTATCAACCCCTTAGTTTAAAACAAGCACTCAATAAATCCCTGAGTGATTGCTGATTAAAATTTCCCCCCATG
The DNA here is from genome assembly GCF_037893015.1 of Macrotis lagotis. Lineage (NCBI taxonomy): Eukaryota > Metazoa > Chordata > Mammalia > Peramelemorphia > Peramelidae > Macrotis > Macrotis lagotis. The sequence continues at coordinate 254,834,975 of NC_133666.1, forward strand.
TGTGCAACTTCTCTTAGCCTTCTACTAACAAAAATGAATTTCATAAAAACAGGTTTGCCTTAGAATCACTGTATTTTCCAGTTCAATTAAGTAATATCTTAAAAACACCTCTGTTTTCTCATCACAGAAAAATATCTGATTCAGTCACTAGGTAATTCAAAATTCCCTAAGTCTTAACAGACAATAATCCCAAAGTGCTATATTCTTAAAGGTAGGAGAAACTTTCAATTTTTAGAAACAATGACTAAAAATTGCTTTTGTAAGAAGTGAAACCAACAATTTATATAGATTAGTGGGACAAAGCCATAATTTTGACAATATAATCATTCATATATGCTTTGCTAAATATAATTAGTCTTTTCCTTAGGAGGAAACAAAATGACTTGGCTAGTCTTAGAGAGTTAAGATTTTCTTAATGATCATGAACATCATATCAATCCCTCTTCCATATGAAAACAAAGCCATAATAAAAACTGAAGATAACATAACCAGCACCTTATCATGGAAATCTTAGAAATGCTCCTTAGAAGTGATTTTCCTTTTCATCTAAAGGGCAAAAGTTAATTGGGAGGGACTTTGGAGTTCAGATATTGTGAAAGTACAGTCATCAATCAGCTAATGTAAAGAAGTCTTTTCCAAAGGTACTTTTTCCTATTCAGTTATAGCTATTGTACTATTCTTGAGCTATACTCAAGACAATTCTGAACTTATGAAAGAAAAATTGGTGTCTTTATAAAAAAGGACAAAGAAAGAAAGAATAAAATCCCTTTCTTGACCCCTACTCTATAACTGTAGATGTAGTGAATCTTTTTTATGACTTTGAGACAAAACTGTACTTGCTGGTTCTGATATGGCTACTATAGATTTAAAGTAATTTGTCTATACTGGTACAACTTTGAGTTATCCTATTACCTTATAAATTTTCAGTGGGTGATGGTTTCTAGCCAAGATTCTTTCTGTAAATATTAGATATTAATCCTATTGATATACTAATTTTTGTAAAAAAATTAATATACGAACTTATTTACTTCTTACTAAATTTCTGTGAGGCAGACAGTAAAAATGATTGTTCCTTTTTTATTTTTAAAGAGATGAAGAAATTGCTGGAGGGGCTGTAGAAAAATTGAAACATTAATAAACTATTGGTGGAACTGTTAAATGATCCAACCATTTAAAAGAGCAATTTGGTGTTATGCACAAAATGTTATAAAATTCTGTATCCTCCCTGATCCAACAATACCACTGTTAGGCCTGTTTCTCAAAGTGATCAGAAAAAAAGGAAAAGAACATATATGCTCTAAAATATTTATAGAAGCTCTCCCTTTGTGGTGGCAAAGAATTAGAAACTGAGGGGATGCTTATCAATTGAGGAATGGTTGAATAAGATATGGTATATGATTGTGATGGAATATTATTGTGCTCTTAGAAACCAATAACAGGTTGGTTTTAGAAAGAAATATAGACTTTCATGAAATGATTTAAAGTGAAATGAGCAGAACCAAAAGAATGTTGTTTACAGTAAAAGCAGTATTGTTCAAAGAGTATCTGTGAATGACTAAGCTATTCTGAATAATATGAGCATTCATGTCAACTATAAAGATCTTATGAAGGAAAATGATATCCATTTCCAGAGAAAGAACCAATATCTGAAAGTATGTATTATATGGTCTGTCTCTGTCTCTGTCTCTGTCTCTCTCTCTCAGAAATGTTGGCTTTCTCTAATGTGAGAATGGGGAGGAAGGTGGGAGAAAACTCAGAAGTCAAAATGTAACTGAAAAGAAATTAACTAAATAAAATTTTAAATGAAAAAATTAAGATATGAAAGAGGATAAATGACAGAATTCAACTATAATCAAGAATAATGAAAGGGGGAAACAAACAGAAAAATATAGAATATGTGTACTAACTGGGTAGGGAACTGTTAGTAAAATGAATGCTACTGGTTTCACACTAAAATACCATAGAAATCATTATGTGTGGGCTAACGTTTCTGAAATTTTTGAGATTCCTTTGAAACATAATTAAAGAATAGCTATGCTCAAGATCCTTCAGTGGTTCCTGAATTATCTAGAAAATAAAATGCAATCTCCAAGATCTTCCTACCTTGTATCAGATCTTCCCTCTTTTTCCCTTATTAAATTGTAAGCTCCTTGAAGTCAAGGACTTTGTCATTTTTTTCATCTTTAGTGCCTTAGCATGGTGCTTTGCATAGGGTAGGTACTTAATAATATTTTTATTGAAACAAAGAGAAGAAAGGATAATAAATGAATGATAAAGAGGCTGTGTATTATGTCTAAATGCACACAGGATTTTTAAAAAATCTGATTTTTAAAAAATCCCTGAGCAATAATTTGCTTTAGAATAGTACTATCTATGTGACTAAAACAAGCAAATCAATCCAGATATCTGAGGTATAATGAGTAAAAAGCACAAATTTATCACCAGTAATTATAAACAGTTTATAGAATAAGGTAACTTAATAATATTGAGATAACTTAAACCTAGTTTTATAGGATCAAATTCATTTAGTTCAGCTCCCTAATTAAAACTCATGGGAAGTGGCATCCCAGAGAGATGAAATGATTTGTTCAAGATAACACATCTAGAATGGAGGGGGAGAGCTACGATTTCATCTCCTTTGATCAAATCTTAGCAGTCTTCCACTCTATCATGCAGCCTCTGGAACACTGATTTAATTAGGTATTCAGAATAGGACTCTATTCAAGGGATTTATGTACCTGAGTATGAAAAAGACTCTAGCAATACTGGAACTCAAGCTCAAAAGACAATATTATTTGTGTGTGTCACATTATCCTGTTTCAAAAACATTACTGATATCTATCATATTATCTTAACATAAAAAAATCTTTGAAGGCACTGGGAAACAGGACCTGCAGTAAAATCAAAATCCTACTTTAAACTTTTTAAAGTCCACTATTTAGAAAATCTCAAATAACTACTTAGAATGTCAAACTCTACATCATTTTTATGGTTTATAACCTAAAAAGTATAATCTTATAGATACTATACTATTTATTTCCTAAACACCTACTTTCTTCAAGCTGTCTGGAAGAACATCTTTGTGACTATATGTAGCAGATGAGTAGTTCTGCTGTCCTGAAAGGAAAACATCATCTTGGCTTGGATCTCCAGGACTATCGCATATCTGGGGATGCTTGAAATGAGGGGGGGAAAATAAAAAAAAATTAAACAAATGTGCCTTAAAAATGTTAAAGCAATAAGATGATTCTGAAGGGAAAATTAGGAAAAAGTGGGTAATTAATAAGGTGGTATGAATCCAATCAAATATTTAATCAATTACATGACAATGTTTAATCTAACAAAGCAAACCTGTAACAGTGAACATATAGATTACAACAGATCTCTTTTTAATATTCTTTTTTGATTTGATTAATTGGTTGAATGATTGGTTTGAAAAGAGCTTATATCCCATTAAAATAAGTATCTTATAAACTTTCTTTTGGGGCATGGGGTATTCCACAACAGTCTTTTATTTACTATTATCTAATTATTTTCAAACAACACAACAACAACAGGGAGATAATAGAATTAAAAAAAGACATGACCTAAAGACATGTGTATATATATATATATATATATATATATATATATATATATATATATATACACACACACACACACACACACACACATATATATATAAATATATAGTTTTAGATAAGTGAGCAGATTCTGAGTTCTTTCAAGAAAAGTTTAAAACCAGCTTAGTACAACTGTTAACTTTAGGAAATTCACTTCAGGGGCAGCTAGGTGGCACAGTGTATAGAACACCGGAATCAGGAGGACCTGAGTTCAAATGTGACCTCGGACACTTAATAATTACTTAGCTGTGTGACCTTGGTCACTTAACCCCACTGCCTTGCAAAAACCTAAAAAATAAAATAAAAAAAAATTAGGGGCAGCTAGATGGTGCAGTGGTTTGAGCACCAGCCTTGGAGTCAGGAGGACCTGAGTTCAAACAGGACCTTGGGCAAATCACCCCATTGTCTTACCCCGCCAAAAAAAAAATTTAAATTTTAAAAAAGAGGAAATCCACTTCATTCTAAAATCCCACAGACTATTTATAAATCCTTAAGTATTTGGTTTGATTTAGAAACTATGTTTAGAAACTATGCCCAGTTGTGGCTGCTAATTAATGTTTAAGTCGAATTTTCAACCAGCTTTGACAGTCCTTGTTAACACTGCTTTTCCCTGGCCTGAGACTTTTTTATGACAAATCTCACCAATTTTTAAATCACCAGCAGAAACTCCAAGTTCAAGTTCAAATTTGTAACTATTTCTTATCCTCCTAAAAGGTAGAGATATCATATATTTGTTCACTAAAAGCAAAACAAGACATTGGGCTCAAAGCCCCAGAATTAAAAAGGAAAAAACATGACCAATGGCAGGTCATAGTTATGAGAAACAGCCTGTGGTGAGAGAAGTCAGAATATCTAAACTAGATCTGTTTTAGGATTTTCATTTTCTTTCTTTTAACCTCAGATCAAGGCAATTAAGAGTGAGTTCTACTCAAGATGGGATGAACCTGGGGTAGGTAGGTGGCACAGTTAGCACTGACCCTGGAGTCAGGAGGACTTGAGTTCAAATCCAACCTCAGACACTTAATAATTAACCTAGCTTTGTGACCTTGGGCAAGTCACTTAACCCCACTGCCTTGCAAAAACCAAAACCAAAACCAAACAAAGACAGAACGAACCCAGTAACCAAGAGCTACTACTGTGGAGGTGGGCAGAGGAAGCTAAGAGGAAGAAAAAAAAAATCAAAAAGGTAATGCTGGACTCATCCTAGGACAGGGGCCGAGTAGCTCAATCCTTGAAAGTGGATAAAGATGAGATCAACAAAGTCTCACTGTAGGATGAAAAGGTCCTATCAAGTAGGAGGGAAGTCCTTTCAGAAATTTTTGTTCACAGACTTTAAGTTCTTGCAATGTCACTGCCTACTTGAAGGTTGCTATAGAAAGAACATTAAAATGGATCTTGGTTATATACCTCTACCCTTCCTCCAAATCAGGATACTCAAATACTGTGGGCTGTGATTTTTCCACAGTATATAAGATTTATTTTATCCAGTCTTGCATTAAATCATATTTAGAAACTTCTAAAAATTTTTGGCATTTACTTAATAATTCTTGACAACTCAGGACTAAGTTGTATTTTTAATTGGTTAATTCTTAATTATCTAAGTGTAACTTATCTTGTTCTTCTTGGATTATCTGTGACCTCTACCTTAAATCCTGGACAGGTTTTCCTTCATTAAGTATATTATTGGTAAGTACACAGGAAATGAAAACAAATTTTAAGATTAGAAGAAAAAAAATTTGCAAGCTAAAGAGAATTTTAAAAGAAACCCATATACCAGTGTAGATAACTGAGAGTTGATATTATTACTCATAACCAAAACTGAAAGCTAAGGAGTTTAAATAAAGTTTAAAGGTTCAATGCTGAATAGTAGCATAACTGGACATCAAGATTCCTAACTAAAAGAAGAGAAAGTCATTTTATTAATCATGAACAGAACACTTTAAACTTCTTTTTCTTCTATGTATTGAAAAGACTGATCTAGTGTAGGTACTCACACGAAACATGTGCCCACCAGAACCTCTTCCGTCTGCAACACTCAAGGCAAGACTGCCTTGGCTGCCGTGCAGATCCCTAGAGCTGCCATAGTGAAAGCTGCTTACTGCAGCAAAATTGGAATTAAAGGACCTAGACAGCATGCTCTGAATAAAGAGGGGACAGATTTAACAGTGATTAGTGCAGCATGCAAAAACCACAGGACATGTTATATACATAGACTTGTATACAAAAGTATACTCAATGACATGCAGAAGTAATAACATGCAAACAAGTCAACTGTCAATGCCATTGTTACACATAACTTTGAAGCCTATTAAGACATACAAAGTACACATAAATCACATGTAAATAAAGTATTTACATATTTGAACATTAAGGAAGACAATACATGAATGATGTTTATTTATTTAATAATGATAATTTACTTATTACCAATATCTTATAGAAAGTGTTAGGAAGCAGAACTGAAGTCACATCTAAAAGACATTCATCCAGCCATAAAGCTGTAAACATTTAAACATACACTCTCTACCTCAGGGTACACAATATATTTTTCAAAGTTACCTCATCCTTATTTATTTCAGTTGTTTTTTAAATTTTATTTATTTAAGGCAATGGGGTTAAATGACTTGCCCAAGGTCACACAGCCAGGCAATTAAGTGTCTGAGGTTGAATTTGAACTCAGGTCCTCCTGACTCCAGGGTTGGTGCTCTATCCACTGAGCCATCTAGCTGACCCTCAGTTAAGTTTTTTAAAAAATGTTTCTACCCCCCCAAAAAAATCCTGAGGTGGAAACAAATTTGACAAAAAAAAAAAAACTATTAATACAGGGGTAACTTGCTGGTGGTAGCTGTGTGGTCTTGGGCAAGCCACTTAACCCCATTTGCAAAACCTAAAAAAACAAAACTATTAGTACAAGCAACAAGGTCCTCTCTTCACAAGACAATTAAGTCCACTCAAAAGGACAAAAATTAAAAAAAAAATACAAGTGGAGACTGTATTACTTTGATAGTCTTTGTGAAGCAAAGAACCAGATCCTGGTATATTGAATCTACCAGTGATCTCTTACTTTCTAGAAGTCATGAGGAAGAAAGGGAATTTTGGCATACATTAATAGAACTAATATTAACATTGACTGCTGAGGCTAAGCATCCCCTTGAAATTTACTTGCCTGCTTTCAAAAGCTACATAATCAGTAAGAAGACAAACTTATCTCCTTTATAGTCTATGTGTACATATTCAGGCTTTCTTTTCTCCAAGTTTCAACATCTTACCTCCAAATCATCAAAATTTATTAGCAGGATGTGGGGACAATTTTAATCACATCTTGTCTGGACAACTAAAATAGTCTCAGTTTTGGTCTCTTTGCCTTAAGTCTCTTCCTCACTCCAATTCATACTCTTCAAAACAATAAAAAGTAATTTTCCTAAAACAAAGGTCTGTTCATGTCAAACTGATGCAGGAAATTATGGACATAGATGTGATTAGAAACAAATTATGTGGAAGGAAAACATAGTCTGTGCCTATCTGGGGAACTCCTAGTTGTTCAAATTTACTCCATTGTTAAATGTGAATTGCTCAATATGCGAGTGGCCTTGGCTCATTCTCCTTCCTCCAGTTTCTGGTTTCCAGTCTACCTGACTTTGGCCATTGATGTGTCAAAGCTTGTGCTGGAGTGACAGGAAATAACCTCTTAGATTCAGAGCTCATGCACCTTGGGAAAGGAAAGACCAGTATGTAGCAGACTACCTGGAGCCAGGTTCTGGATCACTCTCCAAGTACCACCCTTGTCCAACCAGTTGCAGAAGTGCATTTAAGTCAACTGCAAGAGAAGTTGACCTCTTTCTTCACCCTACCTTCCTCTTCCAAGGACAGAGAACTTTCTCCCTTTCTTTCTAAATTAGTCCATGTGCTCTTGGCCTAGGCCTGCTGGAGAACTATGGACCTCTATGCCATGTGGTCGGACTAAGCCAGCATTTATGGCTGTCTATCCTTTCCCTCCTAGCCTGGCTATTTTCCTTTTCATTTTTTTCTCTCACTTAAATCTCCCTTAACTTTTTATTGTTCAATCCTGATCTCAAACAGCTTATAAGCTGCTTGCTGCTTCTCCAGGAAAAGATTTTAATCTGTCAATTTTGCAGGCTTGTATAATAACTCCTGAGAGATTTTAAAATTCCAGGGCTATATGTGAATTCTTTCACCTTGATGACACCAATCCCCAGCAACAAAACAATTCCTCAACTATGGACTTAACTATTTGACATATAAATCACCTAATAATTCAGTCTCACACAATGCTATATTCTCCACCTCTGGGCTGATGAAAGTGGTTGTTTCCCATCCTCCTAGAGCAACAGTGCTCCTTCCTCAAACCCTATATTCATTCTGCTATCTCTCTCACTGCAATGAGTTCTTTGAGTGTTTAAAGTCTTGCATATACTAGACATTTAATAAATGTTTACTTCTAATCCTGGGGATGAGGGTGGCAATACAGCTTTTAGGCTTGTGGCTGTGGACCCTCAGTCTCATCAGTTAGCAGCAGCACCACAAAGGAGTATATGGGAATAATGTAAAATAGAATTTATAATAATTGTCTGATTGCCCTATTTCCCAGCCTCCACTATAGTCCTCTTTTGACACCTCATTGTGACATGAAAAATGATCTTCAATTCTTGAAGGCTCTAACAGCACAGTTATAACATGGGCAGCTAGGAGATGAAGTGGATAGAACTCTAGGACTGGAGTCTGGAAGACCTGAGATTAAATGTCACCTCAGATACTGACAAGCTGTGTAACTTAAGTCACAAGTCACTTAACCCTATTTATTTGTCTTTCTTCATCTCTAAAATGAACTGGAGAAGGAAATTACAAACAAATCTTTTTTTAAGAAAACTCCAAATGAAAAAAAGAAAAAAGAAAACTCCAAATGGTGTCACAGAGAGTTGGACATGCTGAAATGACTCAACAACACTACAGTGCCTTACATTCTGCTCTGGCAAATCTAAAGCTAGAAATTCTTCACATACATAGCTGGTGGTGGGTAACAGTTTTGTGGCCTAAACAGTGGTCTAGTTAAGTGCAAAGAGGTCCTTCATATTTTCTTTCTTTTTTTTTCCTTCATATTTTCTTGACATACCTTTCAGATACCACCAATTAAGTCAATAAGGAATTATAATTTATATCAAAAGGTGCAAATCACAGTGACAAAATCACAGATCTTCAAAGTTATTTAAATACTGTTCTGAATTGTTTCATATATATGTAAAAAAATCTTGTCTTTTGGACAAGATAGGAAAATCCTTGAGTTCAGAAACTTGGTATTATGCTTCTTTTGTTTACTTCACAGTACTGAACTTATGTTCTGAAGGAAGAGACACTATGACATAAGATACATAGAAAATATATGAGTAATCTTAAAATTATTGTGAAAGTTATTCTGCTTAGCTAAGTTTTTGTCTTAATTTTGGTCTGTCCTCTGTACTTCTGAAATGCTTTGATGGCTCACTTGATTCCTTTCTTTTCCCCCAGTTCATTAAATGATGCTATTATTTCACTTCCTTCTCATTTTATAACACGACCCAATGATGCACCATTTCAATAATGATCAAATTTTCATCCTTGTTTCAAAAACCTTTAACTTGTTACCACTGACACCGCTGTCAAATCTGCATAGTCTACATTCATCTGCACTATTACTCTTGATCTGCCTTCCAATGCTGGAGGATGTCATGAAACTATGTTGACTAGATCAACTATAGAATTTATTCTTTCTTCTCAATTGGCTCCACATAGTTTCATTTATTAAAAGTTTCACTTTTGCATCCCCCCATACTCACTCCAAATTCTATTTTACCCAAATCTGTAAAGCAATCTGTAAGCATGTTTGCCCTTTATTTGACTGAAAAGATCTTTACAAAATGACTTTTTTTTCCTCCTACTGAAGCAAGTGAGGTGGTTTTCTTCCTTGTCAAAGCTAACCCATGTCTCTGATGTCATCCACAATCTAATTTCTCATCAAGGATTGTATTCCTTCAGTCTTCTTCCCTCCCCTCTTCATCTTTAGTTTCTCTGCTGGCTCTTTCCCTTCTTATCGACAAACACATATTTATATGCCCTATCATAAGGAAAAAAACAAATTCTCCACTCCATACTTTATCATGTATCTTCAAGCTTTCATAATTGTTTTTCTTTTAATCCCCTTCACTGTCAAAATTTTTTCACTATCCAATCATTCTTCCTCATCATCCTTCAATGATGTTTTTTTCTCTACCACTAATGAAACTGTTTCTAAGAATGACTTTCTTATCATCAAGTGTGATAAAATGTGATAACTTCTCTTTTGATAACTCTTTCTGCTTGAGCTATCCTTTCTAGGATTGTATGATGTGTTTCTTAGCTGACAACTTTTCTTTCTCTTTTGTAAATGTGAACATTCCTTGCCTCCCCTTCAAATCTGTCCTTTCTCATTTCTCTAAACTCTTACAACTTAGAAACCAATTCAATCTTAGCTTTATTGATCACATCTATTCAGATGATAATCAAATCTTTATCTCCAACTCCAACCTATCTCCAGTTGTAGAGTATCTTATCATCACTTCAAACTCAACTTAAACAAAACTGAAATTATCTTGCCTTGTTAATTCTATTTCTTAACTTGACTTTTCCATGGACAGCTTTTAACTCTTTTCCTTCGGTTCCCATATTCATTTTAAGTCCTGTCATTGTTACCTTTATAATATCTCATTTTTTCCTTTCCTCCACTCCTTTTTATTTCCCATTGTTGCCATTATAGTCCTCATTACCTCTTATGTAAAGTACTGTAATAAGCCTCTTGAGTGATCTCTATCCCTCTTGTTTTTTTTTCAATCTTTCCAAATTTATTCTATGCACAACTGATAGGTTAATCTTTATAATGCACAGGTCTCACCACATCCCTTCACTCCTTAAAAACCTTTATTTGTGTTTTTATTCCAAAGAAATGCAAATTTTTTTACTTAAAAAGGGTCATTCATCCTCCACACCTCTCAAAAAATGGTTCCAAACTACCTTTGCAAGTTGATCACATCCTCCACATGTTATATGCCCAATCAAATTTGACTCCTTGCTATCACTTGATATCATTCTGCCCCTTCTTAACCCTGTGCCTATGTTCAAGCCATTGCTTGTTAATTCTGTATCTTTCTTCTTGAAATTCTTCCTTTCTAATAAGGCCTGACTTGGATGACATTTCTTCCATAAATGTCCTTGTTACCTCAAAGTGATCTCTCTTCTCTCCATGTTCTCACTAAGCCTGAATCTCTCCTATGCATCTGGTCACTGGACCCAGATGACTCTGGAAGAGAAAATAAGGCTGGTGACTTTGCACAGCACACCTTCACTTAAACCCAATTCACTTGCCTGTCATCCCTGATGTCATGGTCTTCTTTGAAAACTAAGGTAAAAAAATAACCTCTGTTGAGTAATAAGAGTAGCTCCACTGTTGGCAAAGTAGGGCTACGCAGCTCCTCCCTCCCTCCCTTCTTTCCTTTCTTCCCAAATTTGCGAGTTCTCTGCCTAAAGGTCTGGGGTTTGCAGGCCCCAAATCACACTGACTCTTTGCCTGGCCAACAATTCTTTGGGCCCTGATTTGTTCAGAGTGAATTCAAATAGCATTTTTTTTTCTGTTTTGGCCAGAAAACCTAAGGGTTTCCTCCTCCCAGATTTTGTGTGTGTGTGTGTGGGGGGGGCGGTGAGGGAGGACTATACAAAAGAGGTTCCACCCTTCTTTTCTTTCTCACCAGCCTTAATCACTGAGATACCCTGAAGGTCTTACCTCCCAACAATTTTTTTCTTTTTCTGGTTCAGAAGTAGTGATTTTTGGCCTCTTTTCTCTCACCTAACCTTAATGATCTGGGAAAGACCTAGCTTTAAAAAGTCAAGGTTTCCCTCTGCATCCAGGGCCATAAAAGTTGTTCTGATTCATGTCTGAACCACTGGAGCCAGATAGTTCCAAAGAAGAAAGTGAAGTTAGTGACTTAGCACTTCTCTTATTTAAATCCAACTCATTTGCATGTTGTGGCATCATCACCCTTAGGTCAGGGTCTTCCTTCAAGAATGAAGGACAAACCTTCAACTGGGGAATGGCTTAGCAAACTGTGGTATATGTATGTCATGGAACACTATTGTTCTATTAGAAACCAAGAGGGACAGGAATTCATGGAAGCCTGGAGGGATTTGCATGAACTGATGCTGAATGAGATGAGTAGAACCAGAAAAACACTGTGCACCCTAACAGCAACATGGGGGTGATGATCAACCTTGAGGGACTCATTTAATCCATCAGTGCAACAAATCAGGGACAATTTGGGTCTCTCTGCAATGGAGAATACCATCTATATCCAGATAAAGAACCATGGAGTCTGAACGAAATTCAAGGACTATTCCCTTTAATTTGGGAAAAAAACTTATTGTCTGATCTTATACTTTATGTTTCTTCCTTAAGGATATGATTTCTCTCTCATCACATTCAATTTGGATCAATGTACAACATGGAAACAATGCAAAGATTGACAAATTACTTTCTGTGGGAGGGGTATAGGGAGAGAAGTAAGATTGGGGGGAAATTTGTAAAACTCAAAAATAAATAAAATCTTTAAAGATGAAGGACAAGGAGCAGCTAGGTGGTACAGTAGATAGAGCACTGGTCTTGGAGTCAGGAGGACCTGAGTTCAAATCCAGCCTCAGACACTTAATAATTACCTAGCTGTGTGATCTAGAGCAAATCACTTAACCCCATTGCCTTAAATAAGAAAAAAATAAAAAAAAAAACGAAGGACAAAAAACAATATCAATGCATATATCTCATATGCTCTTGAACCAAAAGCTCTAAACAGGTATTATCCCTTATTTCAACTCTGAATAATTAAATGATTATAATTGAATAATTAATAAATATTAGTTGAATTGGTGCCCTTAAGTGTGGCAATACTAGGTGAAGATATCCTCTGACATGAGACAGGATCATTGCCATTTTGGATTCATTTTTCAACTACCTTATATTGTTTTGACTTAGTGATGTTACTTCTATAATGTCTTTGGCCTTCCTCATTAAATTTATATCAACACAGCCATCTCCTCTTGACTTCTATTACTTCCACTCTGTTAATGTCCCCCCTACGTGACCTTCCCAAACTTGCACTTTTACTCATAGATACCTGGGCAGTGCTGGAGGATGTCAAGATAACATGCTAACTAGGCTGAATACAAATTTATTGCTTCCAATTCTAACTAGACTCTCACTGATTCATCTAATAGATTTCCTTATTTCTTTCAGTGGCTAATTCAGATCTTTTCTCTTACTACTTTAAGCTCTGAACTTTATCAACCAACTTGATGAGACTCATAGTTATTTGAAGTATTCTGGACAAAGATGGAGATAAAGAAGGTTCAGTTTGATTTTTCTATCAAAATGGTAATATACTTGTCAATGAGGAAAAAGTACATAAAAAAAGTTTTATTACTTCATATTAGCAGAAGATCCTTGATCTTTTTCAGAGTAGGAAAACAAACCAAGTTCATATATGTATATATATATATATATATATATATATATATATATACACACACACACACACACACACACACACACATATAATATATACATATATAATATATACACACACATCTCTCTCTGTCTCTCTATACATATACACACATCTATATATAGATGTATCTCAAAATGTATATTAACTATTTGTAGCTAAGACAGAGAAAGAAACTGGCCCATGTTCAAAGATCAAAGATGCTTTGAAACTGAGCTAACTCCAAAACCAAGGCCTTCCTGCTATGAAGTTTTTGTTTTTAAGATAAGGCTTAGCTGTGTGGCCTTGGGCAAGCCACTTAACCCCATTGCCTAGCAAAAACCTAAAAAAAAAAAGATAAGGCTTAAAATGGTAAAGGAAAAACTAAGGATTAATGAATATATTCAGTTGTATTAAAGGTTTTTATAAAATTTAGCTAAAATATCATTTTAAGCATGATTGCTTAAGGTTACTTAGAAGTTCAGCTACTTTCAGTTTTATTTTTAATGAGTTAAGCTAGAAATAGTAAATGATTTTAAATTAGGAAAAATTTGAATCAATTATAAGCAAAGTATACATTCTGCATTTTGGATTTTAATTAAGGCATTCCCTCCACCTCTACTTGATGGCAGAATAGCAGAGTTGCATTTCTACGGTTTTTTTTAAAGGAAGTGAATAAATGTCTTTTAAAGATTGAGTTCATAAATTCAGAGATGTGGTGCCCATAAACATCCCATTGGCCATAAAGTTAAGTGAAATAAAATAAGCTAGGATTACCATCTAATGAACAGAACCCTACAAGTTTTTAAAAGGCATAAAACCACTGAGGTGTGAGCAAGAGAGTTAGTTTGAAGAACATGAGGCAAGCAACATGAAAACAATTACAAGAGCTATTTGCAATAATATTTATATGATTTTTATAATGTGATCAACTCCTCCTTATACTAAATTTAATGGAAAACAGTAGGCAAATGTTAATGAAAAACAGAAAATTTACAACTCCCTAAGCCATTAGCATGTGTTAAGAAATTTGAGGGATGAAGCGGCTATGAAGGAAAATTCATTCTTGAGTTATATGTAACAACAGATGTTACAACCCCACTCTGATAGAATCATAAAATTTGAAAGCCGGAAGAAAGTTCTTGGGTCAATCCACACAAAAAAGGAATCAAAATTATATACCAATTCAGAATAAATAAATTTACTCTACACAGACAGACATAGACACACACACACACACACACACACACACACACACACACACACACACAGCAAGATCATTTTGATTAGAAGACAAAAAATACATTCATGAAGAAGAGTTACCTTTTCTAGTTTTTTAGCCTCAATGTGTCGCAGTACTTGTTCTCTCCAGTCATGAGGGACTTTACTTTTTCCTGGAGGTTCTAATAAAGAATGCTCGGAACTGACTCTTGGATTTGGTCTTTTTGAAGGACTAGTCCGTGAATAATTAAAATCACTAATTGACATAGTTCTTTCTGGTATTTCATTAACAGAGGGTCGAGCACTCTGAGGTCGAGCTACATTTGGACCATCTATGCTATAAGCTCTTGCAGAAAGGGGTCTTTGTGATCCTGATATCATCAGTGGAGCTCTTCCCACTGAATGCAATTCTCGATAGGTTAAATAATCTCCCTCAGGAATCTGGGGTCTCCTGGTGGGACCTGGGTCACCAAGATTTACAGAGGCTGTAGAGGATATGCTACTTTGTCTCTGAAGTGTATTTCGGCCTGCTCCAGGAACAAGTCTGTCATTTTGTGGGACTGCCCACATATCCATAAGCCTTGTTGGTCCCATCCTCTGATGTAAGCTGTATGAAGCATTAGCTCGAACATTGTTATGGTTAGAGAAATTCATATTTGCAGAATGTTTTACATAATTAGGGTTTTCCGTGCTTTCTGATCTAAGAAGACGTGGAGGGGGTAAACTGCCTTGATCAACTTGGGCATTTTGCTTGGAGTGCCACAAAGTATCCTTGACTGTAGCACTGCTACTGTACTGGACATTATATTGTGGGGGACCATACAACTGAGGTACAAAATGTGTACCAGATGTTCCAGAACTTCTTCCTATGTTAATATCTTCTGGGTTGTGATTTGAATCAAATTTATATATGGTTTTTGTACATGATATTAAGTCAGAACTTGAAGAGGAGCCAGTAAACACCTGCAAAGGCTGATCATAGAGAAGTGTGGCCGACTTACTCCGGACTATGTTTTTTCCATCAATGCCAGATGATACTGCTTTGACTGCTGAATTTGGCTGCTGTGGACTATTGTCATTCAAAATTTCATATATTTTCAGTCCTCCAGTCTCCATATTTGTTACACTATGAGATTTTATAACAGCCCCAGCTGGTCCACTTCGTTGGGGGGACAAATCCTCAGTACTTTTTGAAACACACATATCCACAGAAGGCTGAGAATCAAGGGCAGAATCCTTAAGTTGCTCAGTCCTCTGAGGAGACTCTGCAAGGTCTACAGAATGTCCATTAAGTTTATTTATCGAATCTAGATTTGGATACTTATTTCCATTTTCCAAGTGCTCAGTTTCCTCTTTAGCATTATTCATTAAATTTGCTGATTCTAATTCTTGTGTTATCTTTGATCTTTCCTTTGTTTCTGATTGAAATGTATTATTAATTGTGAGTTTATTAAGATTTCTGTTGATTTGATCTAATTTTTGAGGGTCTTCAGTAGTGGTTTTTAGATTAACATCTTTCTCCAATATAGTCAATCTCTCTTCAATGTTCAAATCATATTCTGTCAAATTGAAAATTTTTTTCTCATGGGCTTTGAATTTTTCTTCTGCTGAGTTACTTAAATCACTACCATTTTGTAAAAGATTATTAAAATTTTCATCTTCTTGCCTAAAACAAAGAATAATTCTTAGAAATGACAAAAATACAACTATTATAAATGCTGGCAATTAAAATCTAATTAATCTAATTAATCATTTCCCTTTTAGTTTTTAAAAATCAAAAATATGAAGTCAAACTAAAGCAATAATACAAATTGAAGATTATATCAAAAATGAAAAATAATCAAATACTATATATTGAATTACTACCAAGCAAAACAACATGGAGAAAAATTACTGATATTTCTCAAATCTAATTTTTGTTAACAATCACATGCACACAAACATGTGTGAAACATGTGTGAAAAGAGAAGAAAAAGGATTAATTTAATTTAAATTTAGTTTATTGGTGAATAGACTAAAGTCATAAAATGCTATAAAATGAGATAGGTTTAAAGTAGTGAGAAAAGGGTCAAATGCCTTCATGAGGTTAAGAGACTCATACTGTTATAATATTAAAGAAATTGTGGATTCTTAAATTATTCATATCAAATAGTAATTAATTATGCCACTAGGTGGTGAAATGAACAACTAACTGCCTAAATTTTCTAAAGAACTTTAATAGAGAATACAAGGGTACTTAAATTGTTTAATTCCACATTACTATGCTGTACTTAACTGCCCACAAATGTTCCAAAATTTTAAGAGATATGATTATATAATCAAACAAATAAAATACTTGAGCACTCTGAATATGCAGTATTCAATTAATATTCAAATTATTAATCTCCAAAACATTCTTTGGAACCTTATCTTTCCTTAGGCAGCACAGAATAAAACAAGTCTTCTTTAATAATAAGGGATCTAGCAACATAAAAACATAGCTTTTCCTTCATTATATGAATGACATGATTCTTATGTCAAACTATAAATTTAAAAGTTAAATTCAAAGGTCAGTCACACTGTTGCTGAATCAAAATTCCTATTTTATGGCAAATGAAATAAACAATTTCCATCTCTGCTTAAATAACAGTGCAGGGGGGCAGTTAGGGACACAGTGGATAGAGCACTGGCCCTGGAGTCAGGAGGACCTGAGTTCAAATCAGATCTCAGACACTTTATAATTACCTAGCTGTGTGATCTTGGGAAAATCACTTAACGTCATTGTCATGCAAAAAAAACCCTAAAAAAAATAATAGTGCAAGGTTTGAGAGTCAATCTGTGAAATGTATATAGATATGATTCACTTCAGATAAGGTTTTTAACCTGGAGTCCATAGATAAAGGGGGTTATGGATGGTTCTCAAGAGCTCTATCCCTAGCAAAAGAAAATATTACAACCTTATTTTTGTTAACCTTTTTTTTTGCTCCGAACCACTTATTGAAATTTTTCAAAAACAAGACTGTTCACTCAATAAACCCAGTGCAAGACATATACATGTAGACACGTCTACCCAACTTTCCTAAGTTCTCTTAGTCTCCAGACTATGAAAAAGGTTGTATCTACACAATTTTCTTACAAGAGGGGAATAGTCTAATCCAGGCTCATCACCACTGTACTTTCTCATTACCTTTTAAGATGAATTTTTAAAAAACAGCATTATTCTGAGAAAGATCAGACTCCCATGACACAAAAAAGATTAAGAACCTTGCCCTTGACCCAAAAAATGAATTTAAGATAAAAGCTTATGTCTCTTTTAGAACTATTCAAAGGATTCAAAGTAGATTTGCTTCAAAATGTCTGAAAAAATAAGAATATAATTCAGTAGTATACTCTGTGATATTAACTCAATACTTATCAGGCTTTGATCTTTAAATAAAACAGCTATTTGTTCCTTACTTCAAAATGTTTTATTAGCACACTAATTAATTAATTAACCTTAAAATTATCATCATTATTTATTGTTATCAAGTCTAAATGATCTAATTTCCTCTAGGAACTACTTGTTTTTTTTAAAAGTCACATTTAATAAATACCAGCATAATGGAACCATTAATTACATATCAATCACTCTTTCAAGGAGCTTTGATTAGCAATTTTTTTGGTCAATTATATTAATTACAAAGCTCAACAAACAGTGACGGCCAATCATGATGTGAATTTGATTTAATAATCCATGATACTTCTCTTCTCCACAAGTCTTTTGAAATTTGAAAATTAAAAAAAAATTGTTTTGGGGGAATTTGCCAGACTGGCTATTAACAGCAAACCAGGCAGATGAACTGTACAGATTCAACTGTCTGTTTCATTTTGTCTATCTATACCTAGTTCAAGAGCCAAAACTCTTTGGTCATATAAAAGGCACTTAAAAGGACTAAAAAGCATATGTACATTAAAGATAAAATAAATCAGACAAGTAACTGAAAAACTTTATAGCACTTAGCAATAGTGGGCCTTAAATTTTCAGTATTATTTTTTTATTTACAATGTTATGATAATATCTAAAGGCTACTATGTTATAAATATAAGCCATTTTATTTTAAAGAAGTTCACAAACCTGATTTTGGAAATAACAGCCATATGTGTTTCTTTCAATGGAGAACACAATGAAATGTCTTGGCTACTATCAGTATTAAGAGAAACTGAATCTGACATTCTAGACGGAGAGGAGCAATTGCTGTTATTTTGGTTGCTGTTGTGTGTGGCTTCATCTGATAAAGAATCAGCATCCTTATCATCTGGAAGAAAATTTCATCAGATCAGTCTAATATACCATCATGTGATTTCTAGGTAGTTCACTTTACAGAAAAATAAAATAACATTCAGATCATGCTCTTATTCATGGGGTGGGGTGGGGGGGACTCTCCATAGATAAGGGCAAGTATTTTATAAAAGGTAACCTTAAAAATTATATCTTATTCCTACAAATTCTAAAAAATAACAAAGTCAATGACCATAATTACTTGTTTAAAAAACCATTCTAATTGTTATTAATCAAATAATAAGGCTATTGTAACATATCCAAAATGTTATTAAATATATTATAATGCCTATTACATTTTCTTTCTAATTCTGCTTATGAATTATATTGGGGGAAGAGTGAAAACTGTTAAGTATGGCAGTAGAAAATAACAATAGGGGTGGCTAGGTGGCACAGTGGATAGAGCACCAGCCCTGGAGTCAGGAGTACCTGAGTTCAAATCTGACCTCAGACGCTTAATAATTACCTAGCTGTGTGGTCTTGGGCAAGCCACTTAACCCCATTGCCTTGCAAAAAACTTAAAAAAAAAAATAACAATAGAGATAATCAGTAATTCCCACAATACAATATTGAGAACTGGGGTACTCATGGGCTCTGTTATCATACACAAATAAAATATATATAATAACAAATAACTTGAAATAAATAAATTGACTTTAATCACTATGGTTTCAAACTAATATGTATAATATCATCTTCCTAGTCACTCAGGCTCACAACTTAGTATCATGCTCAGTCCCTTACTCACATTTATCCTTATACATCCAAATCTGTTGTCAAATATTTTTATTGTTATTTTTACATCAACTATCATATGGCCCCATTCCTCTAATCATTGCTACCACCCAGGGTTTAGGCTCTCATTGATTCCTACCCTCAATAACTTTCCCATTGGTTTCCCTACTAATCTTCCTAGAGTATGGATCTTAGAAAAACTACACTTACTCACTAGATTCAACTGGTTTTTTGCTTACCTCTAGGACTAATATAAATTATCTGACTTCTAAAGCTTTTCACAATTTTACTTGGTCCCTTTCTACCTTCTCAGTCTTCCTATACAAATGCTTCAATACATAGCTATTCAACCTACTTGATATGTCCTCCCTCACACTTTCTCTATCTCCCTTCTCCCCCAATCCTTCCATCCCCTCCTCAGCTGTTTTTTTGTGGCTTCCTTCAAGGCCTTTCCTAGCACTCCCTTATCCATGCCCCTAATTCCCTAAGTCCTGTCCCTTTGAGATTACCTTTCATTTGCCCTGTATGTATCTTGTATGCACAGAGTTGCATTTCTATGTACCTCCTGATTAGCACAGTGCCTGATAAATAGTAAATGTTTGATAATTGCTCAATGACTTGAACGGAATTGTTATTGCCAATGAATTAACAATGAAAGACAAATGTGTTTTCTGAGCACATATTTCCCTTTTGGTTTTTCTGTCTTCTCATGGGACTACCAGAAACCACTCCCTGTCACTGCCTGGGTTTCCTGGAGCTATCCTATTGTTTCTCATCTGAAAGTGGCTTGGTCACACTGAGTATGACCTGGGCAGATCACTTAATCTCCAAGTGCCTCAGGCTACTTGTAAAAGTTTGCCTGAGGGGAGGGGAGATCAGGGACCAGAGCACATTTTAAGTTGAGATCTAAAATCAAATTATATCAAGTCTCTGTGCTTTGTAATTTTGTTTATAAACTCATAATCTTACTAGGCAATCTGTAGGTCATAGTATTACTTCTATTTTTCCCTTAAATAATCTCAGCCATGCTGCTCCTCTCTACCTTATCCATTTCTATACAGGAGTATATTTTCTCAATATACTAGACTATTTCACTTCCCCTTTTATCTGATCTATTAGCTGCTTAAATTTGCTATTTTAGCTATGAGTAATGGGTGAGCCCTAAGTAGGAGGAGTCAGCCCTAAGTAGAGGAAAAGGAATATAGACAAGGGATGTAGCAGAAGTAGTAAAGATATGACGATAGATCAATATGTGGGTTGAGTGTGAGGAGCTGAACTGAAACTAAGACTTAAAAGTCTAGCCCTAGGTGATAAACCTCCTGAGAGCATAACTCTCAGCTCCTCGCTCATATTCACCCCTATACATCCAAATCTGTTGTCAAATATTTTTATTATTATTATTTTCACATCAACTATCATATGGCTCCATTCCTCTAATCATTGCTACTACCCAGGGTTGAGGTCCTCATTGCTTTCCACTCACAAGAGCTTTCCCATTGTTTTCCCTACTAATTTTCCTAGAGTATGGATTTACAAAAACTATACTTACTCACTAGATTAAACTGGTTTTCTCTTACTTCTAGGATCAAATATAAATCATCAGGCTTGTACAATTTTTCTATAAGATTCTGGGAACTGTATATAAATACCTTTTATAAGGTTTCCATGTAAAATTGTTGAATAAAAGCCTTGGTATTTAAAAGAGTAAACCATCAACTACCTAGGAAAAAATATTACTGAGAAATGCCTACCAGGTTAAGTGTTCTCAATAATTAAAGTCATTTTTCTTTTAATATAATTAAAAGTTTAAGTCAGGATGATCTTACTCCTAGTAAATATCCTAGTGAGACAAGATAGCTTTCTAGCTAGTGATCCTAAGTCACTAAAATTTCCTATGTGCCAAAGGCAAAACGTGTAAGAAAAATTTGCTAATTTCCTAAATTATAGGTCCTTCAAATATTGTGATTATATTAATAGTTTTAACATGAACTTGTGATACAAGGAGAATTACTAGACATCGTTTCATAGAAATTTCTTCTTTACATAGCCAATGAATCATATAAGAGAAAGAGTTGGAAGTTAAAAAAAACTTATCCATGAATAAATTTCCTGTGGATGAAATGGCATAATCTTTCTTTAAAGTGAGGAGGGAAGGAATCAAAAGCAAATTATGAAATATTAAATCTCAACTAAATTAAGTTTTTAAAGTAATGGCATTACTATAAATTATATTATTTTCATAAAATGTTCATTGTAAATGACCCCAACCACTTATTTTTGATATTTTGTTTCAACAACTAACCTTTTTTATTATTGCTAAGTGCCACCACTTTTGGCTGATTGATGGAAGTTTCAATTAATGGTGGTCGCATCTCTGCCATTTTCATCTCTTCATCAGAAGAAAGTTCTTCAGATTCCTGTTTAAAAAGAAAAAATATTTACTTAAACTTTTACTTGAGTTTCTTAAGAATTTTTCAAAGTAAATGAATGGTTATCAAAATAAAGAAATACAAAAATAGAGAGGAAGAATGCATATGACACGACTTGGGTTATTAAGATATACAGTGATACATCTACAAGCATCAGTAACCTTCACTGTACTTTGAACTTTAGTAAAAGGATCACTGGCTACTTCTCATCAGCATACCAAGTGGCTGGTGACAATAGATCCTAAGCCAAATTAGAAGGTCTGTGAAATCTTTCTTTGGTGCTTTCCTCCTTCTTCCATCCCTGACCTTCCCACTTGTTAGGAGGCCCATTTTCTTCTACATTCTCTCTCTTTAATACTCAGTTTATTTATGCTATCCTACAGATTTGCTTTCCCTCAAAGTGAAAAACACTCCCAAATTACCCTGTTCATTACCCTGTATGGTTCTGGAACCAAAGCCCCAGTAGATCAGGCAAGACTAGGGAAAAAACCTACTCTCCCCTTCATACAATAGTAATGCTCCATTTATTAGGCATTCTAAAAAGATCCTCAAAAGCACTGAAATAGCCACTGAGAATAATCCCATGGAACTCATTTGTAATAATTAGGAAAAATACTGGCATGTACTTAAATAAAGTGGGGTTAAAGATTTACTATATATTTCAGTTCTTTGATGGGGTCTGATCCACCAAACAAAATTTATGTAACAATGACGATTTTAATAGACCTATAAATATCACTTCCTAACTTACAATTTAGTGGCAGCCTGACATAGCAGAGTCAGAAAGCCCTGGATTCAATGCTAGTCTCAGACACAGACTAGCTGTGTGATCAAAGGCAAGACACATAAGGACTGCAAACTACCCAGAGGTCAGGCAGCATATATGGAGAAATTTCCTATACTGTAAGTCCCTCTATCAATTAAATTAAAAGATTTCTTTTCTCTTCTTCCTCTATTCTCCCTCCCCCCAATCTCATAGATACTATGAAGATAAAAGAAGCTTCTGAAAGAATTCTGAAACTTCCAGGCTCCAAAAATATGCTAGACTCAAGACTTTTGGAAAAAAATTTAATTGCTTAGGCTAGCCTTTCAGGAAAAACTCCCTTTTAAATAAACTGGGGAAATATTCAAGAAAATTGAACTTCCTATTTTGGTGATTGAAGGAATGACATTAAATTGAGAAATACAATGCATCATACTGATAATACTTTTTCCTTGCTTTCAGCTGAAATAGGTTTAAAGAAAAACTATACTAAATTCTCAAATATTTTAGAAAGTCAAACTATTAAACTTCTGTCAAATTGCTTGTCTTCTTTACATTTAAGTACAAATATAAAATCCAAGTTGAAAACAATTAAATTTAAAACACTATGATGATATATTAGCAATCATGTTAACTTAAACATTTTTGATATATTATCAACATTTCTGTGCTTAAGGGTAAAGAATGCAATATGACAAAGGTATTTCTCTTATCACTGCTGCTGAAAAATCAACACAGACAATATCATACCTCAAGTAAGTCCTCTTGGTTCACAATTTTCTTTGGGTTCTCAGAGGTTTTACCTTGAGAGATCATTTGTGGACTTCCAGCATTGTTCTCAACTTCAGTTTCACTGACCTTTTGTACACAGTTTCCTATTATATACTTTTCTCTATCTTCTATTTTGTTTTTTATTGGAGTAGTTTCTGAAGTCTATTAAAAGAAAACAAAATAAACATAATTTTGGTTCAAAATTCAATTAAGAATTTGATAAATTATTTAGGTTGTATAATCCTTGCTGACAAAGCTGATATGGAATCTATTGATCTTCTATATATAGTCAAAGGGCTCTGAATGAGTAGAAATACCTTGACTTGTGTTAAGAAAGTTTGATTGAGACTATATTTGACATGGTAAGAATTAGGACTAAATAAGTAGCTTTTGGTAAAAACTTATATCCCATGTATACTTTTTTCTTTCTTAAATCTCAATTAAATGAATTTACAATTTTAAAAGGAAAGCTATGGTGGCTTCTATACAATGAAGAATTGTTCTTTAATTTGAATTTGCTAAAAGTGAGGAAAAACAAAAATTTACTATCATGAAATAAGTCTACAGTTAATTCCCTACAAACGTGAAAATATATATTAAATTCTTAAAGTGTAGTGTTTTTATTTTTAAGCTGCTTAAAACAATACAATTAAACTGAAGTTAGAGATTGTGTAGCACAGGTAGTGAAGATGGTGTATATCCTCTAAGATGGGAGAAGGTACAAGGATGGGTGCCTGGAAAATTTAAATGCTACTTTGAGTAAATACAAATACATCAAGTCAGAATCAGTTCTACAAAGAATGATGGGTTCCCACGGGTTTCCTAAGAGCTACCTATACCAACCACATCTTTACTTAAGGATGGCATCATTACAACATTATCAATTTACACTGAAATTTAGGCACAGGAATGCATCTACTTGAGATAGGTATTTCAGGATGAGCAGATAGCAATGTTACAAAAAGAAAGCACCCAAAACAGGCATTAGTAATCAATGGAATGAGAGTTTTATTACTATCAACTGTCCCTCTTTTTCATCCCAACACTCACCCTTACTTAACAATTTTTATTGTTATCCGAGTGAGTTCCTTTAATCAGGCATAGCAGTTGTAAAATTTGGAATATTTCTTTTCAGAAGTTGTTAATTCCTGAAAATACTGTTCTGTAGATTGGTGCCACAGCACCCCTCCCACAAGTCCCACCACAACCCCAACAATATTCTCTCTCTGCTCATGCCCTTCTCTCAGATGAACAACTGCAGGAACAGAAGGTGGAATCCTGAAGAGTGAATGTGAAATTTTGTTTAACATGAAGGATAATTATACAATTTTGTCATTAAAAAAAATTAAGCAATTTTGTTTCTCTTTCATAATTCCAAGGTGACATTTCTCTAACCTTCACACCGACATCTCTAATGGTATTTTGTTGATCATCAAGTGGCTGTGAATCTTTTCCAGAGCACTCAGTCATTTCTTCTTCTTTTAATCTATGGACAATTGTTTGAACTGTTTTGACCATATTTTTAAGTTCATCTGGATATGGTGTTGGATATCTCTTCAAATTTCCTTCCTGTATGTATAAGGAAAAAAAAAACAAGCATAAATGACTTTTAATTGTCCCTTCCTTTCTGGAGGGAAATGAATGAAGTTGATTCCAAGACAACTTTACACTTCAAAGATTAATATGCAGATATTTTTGTTCCAGTGCCCAAATACTTTCTGGTTTAATTTTTATTATCACTGACTGAGGTCTGCGTTAGTTCATGATAGGCAAAAAAAATTAAGATTTGCCTTTAAGATTTTCAGCATATCAACAATGGTTTTTGGTAATATACATATAAAATAACATTCTTTTACTTATATTTTATTACTTCCATTCTATTTTTTATTAACTAAAAATTCAGGATGAAAATAACCACCCCGCTCATACTAATTTCTATCTTCTTTTAATTCATAATATTTGACATTTCATTTGACACCAAATTTGACACTTCGTTTACCTACCATTTTGTATTGTTCATATCAGTTGTTTAAGGGCTTATCTTTCCAACCAGATTAGAAGTTTCTTGAGAGAGATTCTCTTTTTCAATCTCTTCACCACACAGGACAGTGTTAGGCACATAATAATGAATAAATACTTTCTGATTTAACTTTACATTTGGAGAGAGAAGAGGAAATACTAACCCTAGGAGGTGCCTCCCTTTCATCTTTGTCTTCATCACATTCAAATGCCACTTGAGCCCGTTGCTTCCTTTGTTCCTCCCACAAAGAAGGATTAAAACTTTCATTATCTGATATGAACATAACTAACAAGAGAAGGGGAGAAAAGGAATTATTATTTACAATGACTACAAAAAATAATTTCTTACTCATTATTTTAAATAATTAATGTAAATATACGTCTAAGTCAGTGAAAGCTAAGCCAGGCTAGAAGCTTTAGGCCTAAACAACAACTGTTCTTCATATTCATTTGGAGATGAATTCTGATTGAAGGAAAATCTTCCCTACAACATCTGCACTTTTCTCATTGCTCTATCATTATACTTTCGAATGGAGATGGTCAACTATAACAAATTACATATACTGCTTTTGTGCTGTATGACAACTTTAAAGATATTTGAACCAGGTTTTCAGACTTTACAAATTCTAATATTAGTATATAATTGCATATTATATGATACATAGAGAATACAACATATGAGTCAGCTAATATGTATTATGAAAATGAGAAGTCAAAGAATCAGGCAGTCAAAGGTTTTGTAATTGGAAATGACCTCAGAGATCATAGGATCACATATTTAGAATAGAGAGTCATGAGAATCCAGATGATATAGGGTGGCATCTAGAATCATTGGGGAAAAAAAAAACAAGCATAAATGACTCTTAATTGTCCCTGCCTTTCTGGAGGGAAATGAATAAAGTTGATTCCAAGACAACTTAACACTTCAAAGATTAATATGCAGATATTTTTGTTCCAGTGCCCAAATACTTTCTGGCTTAGTTTTTATTATCACTGACTGAGGTCTGGGTTAGTTCATGATGGGGAAAAAATTATCCATCCCAGCATGACAGCAGTTGTTAACTACCTGAAGGACTGTCAAATGGAAGAGGGATTAAAAGTACTGTCTCTGATCTAAGAATAATGGGAAGAAGTGGCAAAGAAAAAAAATTAGGCTTAGCAAACTATCTTGGAAGGTAGACTTCCTCTCATTGGAAGTGTTCAAGTAGGAATTGTCAATAGGCAATCACAATGTCAAGAGACTTATGTGAAAACAAGGGTTATTACAAAAGTGATGAACATGTATCTTGAACCTAAGGCTTCCCAATCTTTACTTAAGCTTACATTTTTTTATACTAGCAGGACAAAAAAAGAAGGGATACTAGGAAGGGGCATGACAAGAGAGAGGGAAATGATGCAGCAAAAGTAGATAAAAGGACAAAACCACTCCCCATGGGAAGGAGCAAGGGGATGGCACAATTCTCATTTCTCTTGGGAACTGCTAAGCAATGAAGAGAGGAGGGTCTGCTTTTCCACAAAGGACTCCAGGTACACAAGCATTATCCTAGCCTGGCACAGACTGGCTAGTGCCTGTTATGCTTCCCAAGGATATACAGTAAATCAAATTTGGAATGCAGCAGCAAATTATGTCAGCTCAGAAGGAGCTTCATGCTTGACAAATACATTCTCCTAAATGCTCTGGTTCCAGTATTTTTCTGGAAAATATGACAACTCAAAAAGAACCCCCCCCCCAACATTGCATTATTTGTATTTGTATTTGTAACCCTTCACCTAGGGGATACATGACCTACAGCCAAGATTGATTAAGTGATTTGCCAGGGTGATGCAGCCTTTGTGTGTCAAAGGCAGAACCTGAATACAGGTCTTCTCAGTGACAAGACTAGCTTTATCTATCTAACAACTGTTGACTTTTAGTGAGAGATGACATATAAATGAATACAAGCATAGAAAATTTTAAAAGAATTAATGGAAGATAATCCTAGAGAGAAAGGACCCCATAGCTAAACAGAGAGACTCTGGAAAAGATGGGAAAAATTTTGAAGACTTTTGGGAATTCTAGGAGCCAGGATGAAGTGGGAGAACATGTCAGGCATGAAAGAATGCACAAAGACAAGACACAAATTTCTGTGTGTGAGGAACAACAAAGAGGCCAATGTGGGTAGATCTCAGAATAGATGGCAGGGAGCAATGATAAGAAGTCAGCAAAAGGAGAAGCCAAACAGAATTTATGGCAATCACAAGGATAGAAAAATAGTTGTTATTTAGATTCTTTTGATTAGAATGGAATTTTATCCATAAATGATCCTCTCTAGCTCCTTTGTATTTAGAACCTGAAACTGTGGTGTGGCTACAATGGTGATTATAGGAACATACGGCAAAAAGCAAAGAAATGTGACCCTGTTCTGCATACAACCGGAGAGTCCTTTATCCCATTAAAGTGAATGGGTATTTGTGTCCAAGTAGGGAACTATAGTAGATTTTGTTTTCCATTTCTTACAATTTTCTAATTGTGTGCAGGTGAGCAAAAGCAGTTACTAATAACCTATTAATGAACTCATTAATGTCTATGAAATTACTTTAACATTATTTAGCCAGGCATTTCTGATTAACTCCCCAAATTCCCTTTAAAAGATCTTAGAGCTTTTAATTTATAAGCTTGTTTTCAAATGGTCAAGCATGGAAAAAAAATTAAACTCCTACCATCCTCAGTCCTTGGCTGCTGAGGGAACATGTAGTTTGTAAGCACCATTTTCTGTGTTTCTGGATCAGTCTCTTTTTGAAGAGGTATTAGGGGTTTGGACTAGAAAAAGAAAATAGGTGATTAAATATGTATTTTTCAATTAGGTTCCAACCTGGATTTTTCCAAGTTACTAACTGCCCTCCATTTCTCCCAATTTACCCATGTTACATTTTAGTAACTTTTTAAAGTAATATCTATTAAAAATCTGTTAGATGAAAATCTAAATTAGTATTCTGAAAAGGCAAGCTCTCATTATTATATCATTTTCAATGAAATAATATATTTGTAGCTAGTATACATTCAGCAAATATTAAGCACAGTTATTACTAAACCCTGGGGAAGATAAAAGGTTTAGATAAAGACATGATCCCTACAATCACAGAGTCTAATAAGTGACATCTAAGAGTAAGAAAAATAATACTAGATTTATGGTTCAAAGTATTTTCAAATGGTTCAAAGTACTGTACCATCTGTGGTACAAAATAAGAAGAGGAAATTGAGGCTCAAAAGTAAAGAAACTCAGTAATCTCAAGTCACTTTAATGATGAATCCTAATGACCTAGCATTGAAAATGAGTGGAAGGTGATCTCACCAGTTCACACCCTGAATTATACCATCTTTAAGCTACAAATACTATATTCCAAACTTAATCTCTTATTTTTTGTCTCACTCAATTTCTTATCACTAGAACTGCTTTTTTTTCTTTTCATCAGGATGTCAAAATCACTTTCCTTCCTTATTACCCTGCTCACTCTTCCCAATCACCCTTTCTCTCCCTATGCCCTGAATACCATGTAGACATCTCACTGGAAAAATGCCCTGGAATTTCAAACCCTGAATATTCTCAATAAGTGATTAAAACACACATCCTTGGGTAACTTCAAACCAGGGATTTTTTCTACTTCTGTTCTAGGTCTATTGAATATGGCTAGATAAAATCAAACTGCCTTTTATTTGAATATGACTTAACAAAAAATTACCTTATTTATATAAATTCCTGCACCAACCACTGCAAAGCTTTCTAATCAAGTTTGAGCCTGAACCTATCCTATTCCTCAACTCCCCCATGACAGAAAATGACTGGGTTTCCTACTTAACTAACAAATCATAAGGAATTTGGAGCAAACCCTTCTAACTCTCCTCCAATCTTCACAATTTCTTAAGTAACATCACCTACTTTCTTCTCTTCTGAGGAAGAGCTTCCCTTAATCCTTCTAACCTTTACCCATGATACCTACTCACCACTACCTCTTAGAAGATCTTGCTTCAACACTGTCTTCTCTCTGCACTTTCAATCTCACTTTCTCAACAGTGTATATACCCATATACCCCACACATCCCCTCTCTACAAAAACTGCCCAGGTTTGCCTAATCCTTAAAAAGAAAACTTCCAATGACTCTTCCAACTCATTCATGTATCACCCATCCTTCTTTCTCTTACCTTTTCAAAATACTAGGAAAATTTTTCAACATTAGGTCTTAACTTTTTTACCACCTATCCTTTCCTCAATTCCTTACTCATTTGGCTCTACTTTCTCTCGGGCAGGAAAATAACCTTATTATTCATAATGTTTATATACATTTATATTATAAGAAAATGTGACTGATTTTAAATTATTTTGTCTTACAATAGTTTGATCAAGACTGTCTTTAATGAAAACTGACTTATACTTTGCATAATACTAACAAAGTTAGAAAAATGCAAAGTAGGAATTCTGAGGGTATAATTTCTCCCTGGTTGTTCCTGATACTAGAAGTGAGAGTCTAAGACTCTCATGGCTTCTGCGATAGTTATTAAGCTTAAGGTCCTATTTGTAGAATCATACCTCTGAGTGAGAAAGTGATGGAGAATTTATTAAGATTCATTTTGCTGGGGCGGCTAGGTGGTGCAATGGATAGAGCACTGGCCCTGGAGTCAGGAGTACCTGAGTTCAAATCTGGTCTCAATAATTACCTAGCTGTGTGGCCTTGGGCAAGCCACTTAACCCCATTTGCCTTGCAAAAAAAAAAAAAAAGATTCATTTTGTTATAGAATTTTACCCCCCTCAGTGTTCAGGCCTCCAGTTCGCTTCCAGTGGGAGTTTATGGTTTTCCTCGTAGGAAAAAAAAAAAAAAAACTCCAGTATTTATTTTCCAAAGGAGTATTTTGAATTTCCAGTGCAAAACTGGTGATCAGGTAGTGGGTGCTTTTTCCCAGGAAGGGATTTTGGACTCACACAGAGGCTAGATTATATGCTGGAGAATCCTGACTACAGAGAAGGAAGGTCAGATTTCTCTTTTTATTCTCAGTCATATTATGTTCCCACTGCAGAGTGAATTTTTGGGAATAGTTCTTTTCAACAAATCTTAGGTATGACTCCACATCTAAGGTCTCTCTAAAACAGATTATTAACAAAATTCTTAATAAAAACGCATTCCTCTTACAATGTATTTGGGGCCATCTCCAGTCATCTGAACTTATCATTGGACTCAGATAGCTACATAGGAGAGAGTAAGGCTCGTGACTGTACACCCCTTCCTCACTTAAATCCAACTCACTTGCAAGTCATGACATCACTTTTCTGATGTCACAGGCCTCTTCAAGAATGAAGGACCAGAATTGTGGAGCTTGAACAAAGACCAAAGACTATTGCCTCTAATTTGAAAAACAAACAAGCAAATGTTATCTTATTATGCAATTTTGCTATCTTATATTTTATTTTCTTTACTTAAGAACATGATTTCTCTCTCAACACATTCAATTTAGATCAATGAATAGCATGGAAACAATGTAAAGACTAACAGACTGCCTTCTACAGGGTTGGGGGAGAGTGGGGAGAGGGAAGTGAGATTAGGGGAAAAATTGCAAAATTCAAAAATAAATAAATAAATTAAAGGGTTTTTTTTTAGAGAAGAATGCAAACATTTTGATTTGATTAAACATGTAAGATCATTCCAGACATCTGTCCATATTGATCATATTTCAAAATGAAATAAACAAAATAAAACAAAAATAAAAAACAAAAACAAAAATAACCACTAATGACTAACTTCATAATTAGCTTTTTTAGTAAATAGAAGTACATGTTTATAAAGATTTTTAAAATATAAAAGATTTTAAAAACTAAATAAATTTAAAAATAAAAATGTTTAAAGACATACAAAAACTTTTAAAGATTTACATAGGATTTTCTAGATAAAAATTCTGTGAGATATTATTTTATTATCCCCATTCTACTGATGAGGAAAATAAGACCCAGAGAAGTTTAATAATCTCCCCAGAGTAATGATTTGGAAAACTAATTTAAATTTCAAAAAAGATCTTTTCAGATCTAGTACTCTTTATGCTTAACGATTCTTCACCAATGTTTGAAACAGTTTACTACTTACTTCCTCGTGGATCTGCTTTTTTTCTAGGAAAAGGAGCTCAAGGACAGAATAAGTGGGAGAAGTACCAAAAGAGAGGTATCTCTGAAGTCAAGGTTTCTTCTTGGTTTTCTTCTCCATCCTTATATTTATTTTCTCCCTTGATAGTCATTCATTCACATCACAGCTTCAATTAGCTCTACATAGGTAACTCTACATATGTACCAAACCTGTATCTACAATTACTTAAAAATACTTCCATGAGCCAAAAGGAAAGCATAAGAGCTTTCCTTTTAAACTCATTCTTGACTTGAAAGATTTCCAATGTTCTATTTAAGGTCAAAATTAAACCTATTTATAATTAACCTCTACTAACTAGGAAAATGCCCAAAAAAGAAAAAAAGATAGCTTTTACATGTAACTATATCCATATCTCTTAGACCTGCAAAATTGAGACTACTGACAACTAACAACTTCAAGGAAAAAAACAGTAAGATGGAAAAGTAAAAAAAAACACAATTTTCTTAAAATTAAGGGAAAGGACAGTGGCTAGAGTAAAAAATGAGTGACAATATGTAAGAAAATGTTTCACTATCTTCTCTAATTTTTCACCCCAAGAGTCTGAAATAGAAAATTATGCTATATGCATGCCAAATAAAAACAAATTTTAAAAAATGATTATGCAGTTAACATTTTCAACATTTTTCAAGGTGATCTTATTCAATATATTAATTATGGAGAACACAGTAAATGGACTTTTCATGAGTATGAATGTAATGCTTATTATGTGGTAATGAGTCCTCCAGTATGTCCTTTTATACTATTAAGAAAATATGCATTTACTATTATTCTAAAGTTTCAATTGTAGACAAATTAATTCAAAAAGTTATCCAAAATTGAAGGAATTAATACAAATTACAAAATGTTGTAGAGTGAATATGTATGTAATACTGACTTTGGTACTTTGCAGCTCTGATTTTAAAGGTGTGAATCCATCCTTTACTGCCATCTCCTATTTACCATAGTATACAGTTAACTTAATGGACATTATTTCACTAGAATACACATTATCTTAGTGAGGTAACTGAGCAAAGTTTTAGTTAAGGATATTTATAATGTACATTTACAACAAAATTATTAAATTAATTATTTATAGATGCATAACATGAATAATGTAGGCAGCCAGGTAGTACAATGAAGAGAGAGAAAGAGCAAAGTCAAGAGTCAGAAAGACTCATCTTCTGGAGTTCAAATCCAGTCTCAGTCACTTTCTAGTTGTGTGACCCTGGGGTAAAGGATATAACCCTGTTTGCCTCAGTTTCTTTATCTGTAAAATAAGCTGGAGAAGAAAATGGCAAACCATTCCATTATCTTTGTTAAGAAAATTTCAAATGGAGTCATTAAGAGTAGGATCTGACTGAAAACAACTTTACAACAAACAAAAGATGAATAATAATACTCTAAGAAAATTACTTTCCAGTTTTATGATTGAGAAAGTGTATTTTCTAGAAATTATACAAAATCAAATTAATGCTAGTAAAATAAAAGAAAAATAAAAGAAATTTACCAAAGAGAAATATGCCATGTGTAACTTTTTTGTACCTCACATGTTGATAAGTAAACTGAAAATCATAACAGTGTGAATTATAAGAAAAAAATCTACCCTAAAAATGTTAATATTATCATTAATTCAAATTGAAATATATCATCTTCTAAAAATTACATATGATTATCAGTTCCCATAAAAAATCCTGAAGATCAATTTCATTCTCTAGTTGGGAAATCTAAATATACTACATTTAAGAATCAGAAAGGTGGGAAAAAAATTTAAATTAACAGCTAAGATTTGGTAAAAATATATAATGCTTCTCACAAGTTTTTAAGAAATTTAGTTTACCAGTATAAGAAGGGGTGGCTAGGTGGCGCAGTGAATAGAGTACCAGCCTTGGAGTCAGGAGTACCTGAGTTCAAATCCGGCCTCAGACACTTAATAATTACCTAGCCATGTGGCCTTGGGCAAGCCACTTAACCCCACTGCCTTGAAAACGCTTTAAAAAAAAAGAAACTAAGAAGCAGGGAATTATAAAAGTAAAGTAATATTCTAAGGGAAGGGAAAATTCATTTCCCTAAGGAAACGAACAGTAAGAAAATATGCAATTTTGCAAATTAAAATATAACTAGAATAGCATAGATATTTTTAGCTAAAGAAAAACTATGATGAGACTTTAAGAGACTGAATTCTCCGGCTCAGTGTTGGCTGCCATAATAGTGTATCTTACTCCAACATTTCTAGAAAAAATCTGATTTAATTTTGTCTCAAAAAAGATCATTGACATTGTCAATCATTAACATAATTTTTTCAGTATGAAGATTTTTACTACTTATTATTCCTGTGATCTTGAAAGACGAATTTCACTGCTCTTACCCTAAGTTTCCTCATCTGCAAAAATGTGGATCTTGGGATGGATGATATTTAATGCTTCTCTTCTTTTTCTAAATCTCAAGATATAGTGGCCCTAAATCTGCCATCACCAGAAAGACTTCACCTGCTTAACAAATTCTATATGAAGGCGGTTCACTTTTGAAAAATTTTAAGTATCATTCAAATCTAAGAAGGATTAGTAAGGTTTCCCAAAGGATTTTTATTTTCTGCATCAGTCTTTACTATCACTTTCCAATAAATAACTTCAGAATTGTTACTTGGTGATATAAAAATAAAGGTGGCTCCATGGAGTTCTCTGAAAACAGGAAAAAAGTAGACCAGAAGAGTAGATCCCACAGAATAAAATATTCAGTCCAATTTCATCCTTTTAAAGAAGAGGTCTGGGAAGTTAAATGGTTTGCCCAAAATCACACAGGATTGGAGTAGCAGAGTTGGGATATAAACCCAAGTATTCTGAACTCCATATATATTGCTCTTTCCACTCTACCATATTTCAACTGAGCAATAGACTATACTGAGAGTTTATTATGAGAAGATATGTGAGATGGTCAACTGGAAGGGAGCCATCTGTATTTGATCTTGGTTGAAATTCATAATAACCTATGTTTAGAACAATGTGGATATCAATTACCACAGAATCACAGGGCCAAAATGTTTTCTTAGTAATAGTGTACTGCAGATAGTTTAAAAGATTTCAAGTCTGCTGTATGACATAAAACAAGCTTCTTATATATCTGTATAGTATCTTGAGATTCTATTTTTAAAGCATTTATCAGAGTGCTTGATACATAGTAGGCATTTAATGCTTATTTACTCTTGGTATCTCCTTTCCTCCACTGTCAGAAACTAGACTGCTCAACAATAAAGGCTTAAACCAAAAGTGTAATACAGAGAATCCTCACCAAAATTCTCTTGAAGGAAAAAAATTTTCTTAAAAATTCTGCACTTTGGGGCAACTAGGTGGTGCAGTGCATAAAGCACCAGCCCTGAAGTCAGGAGTACCTGGGTTCAAATCCGGTCTCAGACACTTAATAATTACCTAGCTGTGTGGCCTTAGGCAAGCCACTTAACCCCATTTGTCTTGCAAAAACCTAAAAAAAAAAATCTGCACTTACCCAATAGTAAATTAATTTAAACCATATGTTCTCAGTTTCCTGAGGGATAGGAAGATCCTAATTAGAACTTCAATAAAGGCCTCTATCAAGCCCAGTGCTTTCCTCACAATCCACGTATCAGATAATCCTCATGATATGCCTTTCACAAAACTCTGCACCCCTTTTATTTATGCCATGTCAGAATTACTCAAATACTATTATTTTGTTTTTGTTTTGCAAAGCAGTGGG
Source organism: Macrotis lagotis (assembly GCF_037893015.1). Taxonomy (NCBI): domain Eukaryota; kingdom Metazoa; phylum Chordata; class Mammalia; order Peramelemorphia; family Peramelidae; genus Macrotis; species Macrotis lagotis. Next base: position 254,870,258 of record NC_133666.1, read on the forward strand.
GTTAAGGGATTAAGTGACTTGCCCAAGGTCACACAGCTAAGTTACTATCTATTAAGTGTCTGAGGCCACATTTGAACTCAGGTCCTGACTCCAGGGTTGGTGCTCTATCCATTGCAACATCTAGTTGTACCCTAAATACCTTCTTTATAAAATAATTAAGATAATATGCCAGTGGGCAGCTAGTGGGTACAGTGGATAGAGCACCAGCCCTGGAATCAGGAGGACTCAAGTTCAAATACTTAATAATTACCTAGCTTTGTGGCCTTGGGCAAGCCACTTAACCCCATTGCCTCACAAAACAACAACAACAACAACAACAAGATAACATACTAGTAGTGAAGTAGCAAAAATGTTTTACCTACCTGGTTATCTGAGAGCCACATAGCAGTCAACTGCTGTAACTTTGTAAAACTAAAGGGCAAATTCTTCATTCTGTCAAAAGATAAAGCATCAGAAAACAACACAAATGTGGGAATGTTCTTCAATATTCTCATATACAATAATGCTGTACTTGTAGTGGCTTGCCCAAGGCCACACAGCTAGGTAATTATATGGAAATTATATTGGAAAATACTTAAATAACATAGGATCTTACAATAATAGTGATGTCTACTTCCTGCAGGTTTCCAAAGCAATTTACATATATTTTCTCATTTACAACCTTTTGAGAAAAACTCAATAAGTGTGGTTGTTTTCATTTTACAAACAAGAACAGTGGTTCAATGAGATTAGGTGATTTGACAAGAGACACACCACATTAATAAGGCTAAGGAACAGACCCAGATTTCTTCTGACTCTAAATTTATCGATATATTATACTAATGTTTCAAGATATAAATTACACTGGAATGTTTAACATATTGCCAACTCATAATATAACCACAGATAATGCCCATAAAAAATAGCATCCAATAAGTCTTTTTACAGTTTAAAAAGTCACTATTTTTTCCAGTTGAACTAATTTAAGAATAGCTAAGAAAGATATGGTGTTGCTCTATAAAGTTAGGCAATGTTGATTTGGAGTGAAGCCAAACAAAATATTATATGTTGAAACATAAAAAAATGCATTGGAAGAATTCCTTATGTCATAGAATTGGACAATGTGGCACTGTTTAGGTGAATAGATTATTTTATATTTATGACTATTTTCCAGACTTACTGAACCAGAGTAAAATGAAAAGGTTCAATAAAATCTCCTAAGCTAAAATGTCAAACTTTAAGAATCTTTGAAATATTCTTATCTAATGAGTATAAGATTAATTCAAAGTTAGATTTTACACAGAAATTTGGGATTAAAGTTGGGCAGATAATTAAAATAATGACTATTAGGGGTATAGTATAGACAATATTCCCTTACTAATTTCTATCATTCCATCTGTTAAGTTTGTTGTCACTACTCATCATGGAAATGTCAAATCTCAACTATGATCAGAAATATGTTACTTTCAAATGCAGTACTGTTCAATAGAATAACAAATGTGAAATTTTCTGTCACAATGTGTCACAAGAGTAATTTAATACAATGAAATTTCTACAAAATGTTCCAGGAAAAGAATGGCAAGTAAAACTGCACTTAATGTGGTAAATAATCAATATCTAAAAAACCAGAATAATTCTTTCATACAAAAATCAAATCTGTCAAACAAAGTAAAATTATTATTTAGGAAAATACAAGGATTAAATTTCATTTATGTTCTTATGAAAATTTAAAAACAAAAAAATTTGGCAGTGACATTTACATTCAGTATCCATAAAACATAATAGAACTCACAAACCTGTTGTCACTCAAATTGATGACTTTTAATTTTTGCATATCACCCATTTCTTCTGGAAGAGTCTCAAGTTTGTTAGAATGGAGAAAAAGCACGGTAACATGCTTCCAGTTGCCAATCTGAAACATAACAATGATGAATTTTGCAATGGTAAAGATAAAGAACTTAGAATTTTTTTTTTTTTTAGGTTTTTGCTATGCAATGGGGTTAAGTGGCTTGCCCAAGGCCACATAGCTAGGTAATTATTAAGTGTCTGAGGTCGGATTTGAACTCAAGTACTCCTGACTCCAAGGCTCTATCCACTGCACCACCTAGCTGCCCCAAGAACTGAGAATATTTCAAAAAGATTTACATTTATATTCAACAATATTTTAGTGATAATTTAATGATTTTTTTAAAACAAGAGTACTATTTCATAAAATGTCTTAATTTTCCTCTTCAAATTTTATTTCATTTATGAAAAAAATCATTTTTATCTTTCGACAAAATAGCTCAAGGTTAAACAATTTAACAAACTAGTAAACATCTATTAAAATATTTGATGAAATCATACACATTTCAGTGTATTTATTTTTAGGAGTAGTCAAAAAATTTCTTCAAACAAATAGTGAAACAAAATTACAAGATGAAATTGTCTTTTTGTAATTAAATATCAAATCAAGGCATTAGAAAAAGATGAATAAACCTTAAAATACATAAATCTAATTTAAGAAATGTTACAGTACCTCTGGTGGTAACTGCTGTAAGTAATTGTGATCTGCAGCAAAAGTTCTTATATTAGAAAGTTGCCCAATGGATGAGGGCAAAGCTTCTATTTCATTGAAACTACAATCCAATTCTTCTAATGATACGAGTCTGTAATATAAAAATTTTAAGTTTAAATTTTTTCAAGTATGCATAATTCAAAAACTTCTAACACTGTTATACATCTATATGAATCTTTTAATTCTCTGTCTTGTTTATAAACAGACATGTGCCAATCCTATATTTACATGTAGGTCGGTCCAATATTGACAAATAAGAATAAAATCTCATTGACTTCACTACACGAGTATACCTATTTTGATACTTCTAATTCTTCAATGGTTCTGCAATTTGTTTGGTCCATCATAGATTCAAACTATAACCTCCATTCTATCTCATCTTGTGCAATTCCCACCCCCACCGGTTTTCCATGAAAACTTCATATAGAATTTATCTCATACCTTGGAAACTTCATCTCCATACTATGAATATACTATTCTTGCTGCTAATTTCTTCAGTGTTTCTCAGACAAATCTATTTAATTCAAATACATACTACTGGGATTTTGCCCTTAAATCACAGTCATTTCTAAACATAACTGACAAACTGAAGTCTCTTTGTGATAAAGAAAAATAATGAAGCAAAAGCCTCTGATACATAAACCTTTATATGACATTATATACAATATTGTCTTCTAGTAATCTTCCACCTTTGTGCTGTGAATAAAAAGTATATTATCTCTTTTCCAGGGTTGTGTTGGTTTTTGATCAAAGTTCAACTTCTTTTTAATACTGTTATAACTACATTGTTTAGAATTTTATACACACACACATGGACACAGAGTTATTGTTCAATTCTTTTAAGTCATGCCTGACTTTTCATGACCTCATTAAGAGTTTTCTTGACAAAGACACTGGAACAGTTTGTCATTTCTTTCTCCAGCTCATTTTAGAGATAAGGAAACTAAGGCAAATAGGGATAAGTGACTTGCCCAACATCACACAAGCTAGTAATTCTCTGAAGTCAGATTAGCATGCAGGAAGTTGGGTATTCCAAGTTCTCTTATCTACTCTAGCTGAAAAGATGTACACAATACACACACACACACACACACACACACACGCACACGCACACACAGTGTTTAATGAGGATTGTACAATATGAAATTATTTTTAAATTTTTAAAGTAAATTGAAAATGCACGAATGCATAGTACCACAAACTAAATTCCCACAGTGGCCATGCACAAAAAATATGTCTTTTTCTGCATATTAAATCTTCACCTTTAGACAGGAGGTAATATAGTCATCTTCATTTTTTTGAATTCATGGTTTATCACTATGGTTCTCAAGTCTTTCTAATTTCTTTTTCTTTATAATGCTGTTCTCCTTATAGAAATGGATCTCCTACTACTTCTGCTCACTTAACTCTGTACAGTTTAGAGATCTTCAGTTTCCTCTAAAACTTTATGCATTTTACATTTATTATGGTAATGTCAATTAACGTAATTCCATTACATTGACATGCCACAATTTTTTTTGGCCATTTCAAGTAAAGAGCACTAGCTTTGTATTCAACTTTTGACTACAGTGAAAAATAGCTGCTGTAAATAGTTTCCTCCTTTTATTTCTCTGAAATATAGACCTAAGCAGACATATAAGTTGGATGGGTATTTTAAACTGCTTCACAAAACTGCTTGACTAGACAAGGCCTCATTGAATGTTTCCTCATTTTTTTCCCTCCTCTTTGTCCCTTCAATGGGTGTGAATTTGAATTTGCACTCCTCTAATTACCTGTTATTTTTTGCAAGATAGTTGTTGATAGCTTGGATTTCTTCCTTGAAAAATTGCCTTTGTTTATGCCTTATCTATTGGGGAATGGCTACTTATGAATTTGAAGTAGTTCCTCATACATTTTGACTAGTTGACCTAGGGATATGAAACTAGCTGTCAAGTATTGTTTTCCTCAATGACCACTTTTCCTTCTAATTTCAACTACATTAAATTTTTTTGTGTAAAAACTTTTAAATCATTAATAATAAAGTATCCAGTTTATTTTATGTGATCCCTTCTTGTCTTGTCTAGTCATGATCCAATATAATATTAAATAAAGTTAATGGGAAAAGGTGAACAGCTAACTCAAATAAGCAAACTCTGATTAAGCACTCACATCCATCTTAAGTGGGAGGGAAGGGAATACAAAAATGCCAACTCTCTACTTTCATGTTTTTATATTTAAAAAGAGACCTACAGCATCAAATTTATTAGAATTTCTCATAATTTTTACCATGCACATGTAGTTTTTTTTTGAGAAGCTTTTGAAGGCTGTGTTTTGCTATAGTGAATCAAATGCTTTTTTTTAAAACAATAGTTAAGATTATTCATTTCAAGTTTTTACAAAGTGCTTTATAAAGACTACCTCACCTTATCCTCACAACTCAGGTGAGGTGGTATTATTATCCGATTTTATAGATGAAGAAACTGAGTCTTAGGAGAAGTGACTGCCCAGAATCACACAGCTAGCTATTTTTAAGTATCTGCGGCAAGATTCAAACACATCTTACTGACTTCAAAGTCAAGTACACTAATCATTACATGAACTATCTCAAAAATTAATAGATCAACAATTCTCACACTTGTTTTAATCACAGGAAAATTTATATTCAATTCATTTTAAAATAATAATAAAAAAAACCATTACTAACAAACATACTCCTGGGCCGGTGCTCTATATCCACTGCACCATCTAGATACCCCTAAGCCATGCTTTAAGAAACAGCAACAGAGTAACAGACATGGTGGGATCATATCTTTTCCCACCAAGTCATTTACATGTTCTGAATGATGGGGTTTATGGTAAAAAAAAATCATGTACCAAATCATGCCTGTTGGTTTCTCATGTTTTCATCAAATATATTCATAAAATAGGTTCTACACAATTCTCAAAGATTTTAGAAATGAGTAAATAAGACTATGGGTCAGCAATTGCTGATGGCACCCCTTTCCTCCCTGTGACAGCATCAGACAACTTTTCCATTCTTTTGAATTCCTCCACTTTAAAATGTACTAAAAATCAATCTCTAGGGGATCTTTAATTTGTGTTTCCTTCAACACAGATTATTATTTTTGACTATGTCTTTTTAAGTGTTGCTTTCATTCCTTTACATAATAATGTATCAGGAAATTATTTCAGTGTTGAATATGAAAGCTAATATTGATTATCAACATTTTCTAGACCAGTTTAAAAGATATGAAACTTCATTCAATACAATATTATGTTAAAAAAAATACAAAGTGAATCAGCAATCTATTTTTTAAATGTAAGAGTATGTTTATTTATATGTAAAATGTATGCAAGATGAAGTTGTTGCACTATGCATATGAAACTTTTCATGAAACACTGAAAAGCAATTAGGAAGAAAATAAGCCATGAAAGATAAAGAATACAGCTAAACCAACTTATCCTGAGATCACTTGCAAATGAAAACATAAGAAAAATAAACAGATATGAAATGGAAAAGGTGTGCTGGCTCTTTTATACTAATCTATTTTCACCAGAGAATTAGAACCAATGTGTTTGTCCAGTGTACTATTTATGAAGAAGTGTCTATGGCATTCAAGAAGAAGAACACCTATCAATCAATCAATCATTTTAATATGTATGGAATCAACTTTGATGATTCTTTATAAAGACAAATAAATGTTGATCTAAAAATATTTAGGGTCTGCTGGATTAAATAAAAGTTCTTACTATCCTTGGTATGTCATGGAAAACTTACCCTCCTATAGAGTCTGGTAAATACATTAACTGGTTTTCATCTATTTTAAGTGTTGTTAATTTCTTTAATGATCCTGTTGAAAAAAGACAGAGAATACTATATAAAATACAGTTAAATGTGCTTTCTGTGCATAAAAAGCACCTTCTAGAAATCAATAATAATTTTATATTGGAGCTCTATAACTTGGTCAAAATAGGCAATTAGACCCAAAAATTACTACTAGCATTAAGTTTTGATATTCAAAACTAAAATAAAAATATTTGTGGTACATCTTTATAGAAAGAAGGGCAATTCACAGGAAACATATAAAAAAGTTAGTAACATTTTATTTGCCAATAAGAATTAGATACTAAACTGGAATGAAAGAATTCTAATTTCATGGAGAGAATGGAAAAGGTCAGGTGTTGAGAAAGGTAATTAATGACATTTTTAAAAAAGTTAAAATTGATACTCTTAAACTTTCACTCTAATCTCTGTATACAAGGAATGAAAATTTTAAAATGGATTTTTAGTAAAAAGTGAAGTGTTGATTAGATTGGATTAGAAGAAAATTCTCAATAAAACTATACTAGTAGACTATCAAGAAAGAGCAAACATCTTAAATTCAAATGAAAAACTGTTAAATTCTTTCTGTTCTAGTAAAAGGAACATGAAATTGATGATGCTTTTATTATTGACCACTTCACTGACATAATTCAGCCCAAGAACTAAATTGAATTCAAATATATTATAAGAAAAAGTATTATGTCCAAGATAAATTCTCAATGTGCTGGATGTGTGTGTGTGTGTGCGTGTGTGTGTGTGTGTGTGTGTGTGTGTGTGTGTGTGTGTATATATATATATATATATATATATATATATATATGTATAATATTATATGGTTGCTATATTGGATTATGTTTTCTTACCAAAATATCTTTTGGTCTGTTTTTAAAATGAGCTATGAAATAAAAGGGAATTAGACTTTACACCAAAAGTCCTCTATAGGGGAAAATTATATTTAATATAATTCAGATATAAAAAACTTTACTTACAGTAGGTGCTTTGTTTTGTTCTGTTTTGTTTTTTTGTCTTTTGCAGGGCAATGGGGTTAAGTGGCTTGCCCAAGATCACACAGCTAGGTAATTATTAAGTGTCTAAGGTTGAACTCAGGTCCTCCTGGCTCCAGGACTGGTGCTCTGACCACTGAGCCACCTAGCTGCCCCTGGATGCTTTGTTTTAATTAAGGTAAAACATTTTATTTCAAGAAAGCCTGGAGAGAAAGGGTTCCACTAAAAGAATCAAGGATAACAATTTAATTTGGTACACTATATTTTAAACTCTGGAATTTAAACTCTGGAATACATGGCAATGTAAATTTATACTAAAGGAATTCAAAACAAGGTAGATAAGATTATATAAGATACTAAAACCAGATTACATCTTAAATACATCTTATATTTTAGCTTTTCATATGATTCTACTTTATATTTGACAAATCAACAACACTTTTAAATAATTAAATGATGCTGTTAAAATCATTTTCAGAGGAGCTAGTAAGGTACTGAATTTCATCATTAGAATTCACTGCACTCCATCTCTATTTTGGGGAGGGAGGGACAGATCTCTAGAGAGAGGCAAAGTATTAAGTTCTAAAAATATCTGTGGAGATGTATGAAAAGTGCTTTACAAGTACTTTTTGAATGCTACTAATTACTATTAGTACTATTATTATTATTATTATTATCATCATCATCATTATCATTATTAATACCACACTCATCTCTTCGATTTTGATCTTTCCCCTGGTTTGCCTAGTAAACTCCTTTTGGGATTAAGAAAGGCCACTACATGGTTGGGTTTTTAAATCATTTTCATGGTAGCTACACAAGGACAGTGAAGAAACATGGCTTAAATGTCTTCCCCCCCCCCAATTCCTGAAGGGAAACACTACCATAGAAAGTAAAGGAAACTAGTTATGGTAATGTCAACAAAGAATTAAACAATGAATGAAAAATGAAAATGTCAAACAAAAAAAAAAGAGCAAAATTTCCTGATGGTAAATATAAGTGACTTTAAAACAATGAAACTTTAGACTTAGTACAGGTAGGGCAGTAAAATATATGTTTTCATTTTAGTAAAAGATGAATATAGTAACTATAAGCAATACAAACCAATAGATTCTGGCAGTTGTTGAAGTGAATTGCTAGACAGTAGCAAGTCTTCAAGACTTTCACAACCTGAAATTCCTTCTTCAACCATTTCAATGTTGTTCTTTGAAACATCCAAGTAAGTTAACTGCTTCAAGCTACCAATGAACTATGAAAGAAAAAGAATTCACTTGAAATAACTTGATCCACAAAAAAAGCAGTCAGAAAAATTTAGGTATCAATATGAATACTAATTTAAAACCAAAATTAAGTTTAAAAGAGAAATTTCAATAATTTTAAAACATAGGACGATGAATGGACTTATCATTTTTTAAATAACCAAGATAATATTCAAAGGACAAAACTGTATATCAAATTGTGAATAAACATATATCCTGTTTCCTTTCATCTCCCTACTCTTCTATGCATTTTTTAATTGATGGTGTTCTTTTTTCCCTAAATCACTATACCTCAATCTTCCCCCACCAAATTTTCTCCCTTCTTCTAGTTGCTCCAACTCACACCCTTCGAAGTGAAAAACTAACATTTCAATGAATAGTATGGACAATTTGGAATTTTCAGTCAATGTAATGTTGTCAAATATTTGCTCAGACATTAGGCTAAAGGCATTACTTATTTTGTAAGTGCACTTGTGGACAAAGAATATACATTTTTTAACCTTCTGCAAAAATTAGGCTTGGGTTCTTCCCAGAGATTTCTCATTAGCAGGCAGGTTGCTATACACTTGAAAAAGTTTATAAGTGGCCTTTTGGACTCTGTGAATTTATTAGCCTATTAACTGAGAGGCAGAACAAAGAGAAAAGTCTAAACCTAAGCAGTCCAGGGCAAATGTCCTTAGGACAATGGTGAGACTCAGATACTATTGATACTGATAGTACCCATCTTATTCCCTGGAAAATGGATGTGGTGAAAAGGGACAGGGTATGGCTAGTGTTTAGGGTAGCAGAAGTATTTGGAAACCATAAATACTATCTGAAAACTACTATCAATGACAAAATGAGGAAAAATTACTCAAGTGTTATTAATTCCACATCAAACCAGTATGATTTATGTGGAAAGACAGGACTAGGAGTAAAGAAACTTGAATTCTAGTTCTAATTTGGCATAACCACATGCATTTAAAACTTCTGGGTTTCAATTAACTCATTTGCAAAACAAAAAGATTGTACTGATGCCAGAGATGGCTTCCAGCTCTAAGATTCTATGACATAATTATTAATACTAAATATTAAATTATATGTAAAAGTTTGAAATATAAAATCAATAAGACTTATAGTTATTACCAGAGAAAAAGATTAGCACTAATTTTAGGGTAATCTATATAGATCGTCACCCTCATTCATCAAGAAGGCAAGCAGTATACCAATTATACATGTAAAGTTATATAAAATATTATTTCCATACTGGCCATAATGAAAAAACAAAACAAACCCCTCCAATCAAAAGGTGAAAAATAATGAGTGAAAAAAGTATGTGTCAATCCCATCTCCAGAATTCATCAATTCATTCTTGAAGTGAACAGATCATCATGGGTTTTCTAGAACTGTCTTGGATCTTTGTCTTGATCAGAGTATTTTACAACGTTCACAGTTGATATCATTACAATATTACTGGTATTGTGTACAATGTTCTTGTGGTTCTTGAGCAGCTAGTTGGCACAGTGGATAGAGCACTGGCTTTGGAGTCAGGAGGACAGGAATTTGAATCGACCTCAAACACTTGCCACTAACTAGCTATGTGACCCTGGGCAAGACACTTAACCCTGATTGCCTTGCATCCAAGAACATCTCCAGTCATCCTGATTTGTATCTGGCCGCTGGACCCAAATGGCTCTGGAGGAGAAAGTGAGGCTGGTGACTTAGAACAGCCTACTTCACTCAAATCCAATTCACTTGCTTGTTATGACATCCCTGATGTCATTAAAGAATGAGAGACAAAACATTATTTTTCTGGTTCTGCTTACTTCACTTTTATCAGTTCTTATAAAGTCTTTCTGGGTTTTTTTGGGAATCATCTTGCTCATCACTTTTTATAGTCCAATAGAATCCCACCTCAATCATATACAACAATTTGCCCAGCCATTCCCCAGACGAAAGGCCTCTTCTAATTGAGGAAATTTTAGATTCAAATAATTCCTTAAAGACAAATGCAGATTAATATGCCTAGAAAGGTAAGCTTAATGAGCAATGACAAAAAGGAGAGTAAGTTGATCAGTGTTCAACAACGAATTGAGCTATAACAAGAATATCACACAGTCCTGAGTAATACAGATGGAAGTAAATCTCCTACACAGACTAATGAATTAGTAAAAAACAAACTAACAGCAAATGAAACATTTATAACTTCAGATACATACCCCTGGAATAAAAGTCAGTCTATTACCATCCATCCAAAATTCTTTTAACCCATTAAGTTGTTCAAGTACTTCAGGCTATTTGGAAAGAAAAAGATAAATAATATATGAGAACTATTTGTAACTCTTTGCTTAGAACATTTCAGGGGCAATGTGGCATAGTGGACGGAGAATCAGCAAGGTAGTTAGTAATACTGGTCCTTCACTGATAGAGATGAATGACAGAGGATTCCAAGAAGGAAAATAATGAACCTCAAAATTCAGGTATAGGGTGCAAGCATATGTCATGTTCAATTAATATTAAGCATATCTATTTGGTTCAAGTAAAAGGTGTATGAGGAGAAATGGTTGAAAAGGCTAGGACGATAGGTTGACAACAGATTGCAGACAATGCTGATAGCTAAATTTGAATTTTACTGTCTATCCCAGAAGAATCAAACATGCCCAATGATGCTCCAAGCAGGAACTAGAATATATGATACAAATATTTAACAAAAAAAAATACAACAGGACACAGATATTATTAATACATGGTTTCCAAAGTCAGTTAGTGGCCCCCATTTCTGAGTTTGACACCACTGTTCTAGGCAATTGAGAGCTAGTAAACTGGGTTTTTGAGCGAATGCATAGTAAGAAAAGAGTTATCCTTTAAAAAATTATTCTGATAACAGTATCAAGGAAATGGAGGGCCAGAGACTAGAGGAAGTGATGCCAGTAAGAATATTATAGCCATAAACAAGAGGGTTTAAATTAGGGTAGTAGGAATGAAATAAAATAGCATGATGGATCAGCAATCAAGAGATCTGAATTCAAATCTTAGACCTACTATCTACCAGTAAGATCATAGGGAAGTCATTTTATCCCTGTGGATCTTGATTTCCTCTTCTATGAAATGAAGGTGTTGGACTAGGATCATGTCTCTAAACTTATGATCTTATGACAGATGATAGAATGTGAAAACCACTGCTGAATTGAAATTGAAATGATTTATAAGAGATTTTTGAGTCTCAGTGTTTTGAAGGATGGATGATACCATTGACAAAATCAGAGAAGTCAAGAGAATCAGCTGATTCAGGTATGAAAATGATAAATCAATTTTGTACATATTAACTTACCACTTCTGTGAATTCATTACTTCCCAAATCTAATCTCTCCATCTGAGTCAGTCTATTCATGGTTCTGTGTGAATAAATTAAAAAAAATTATTACAAAAATAGCCATATTTAAATGAACAGTATTCTAATGGTTTATTAAAGTGAGCAGTGTTCTATATGGATAGGGATAATTTCTATAATGGATAGGGATAATTTCAGAGTCAAGAGAAGTTGAGTTCAAGACTTTATTTCCAACACTTCAAGGGCTAATCACTTCACTTCTCAATTCCCTATGCAGATCACCATGACTAATAGAATTGGGATCTTAATATTTAGTTAAGTTGGTTCAAATGAATTAAGTTAAAATTAATTTAGTACTACCCCTCTAATTTTGATCTTTTTAAAAATCAACTTTTATGTATGCATATTCCTCTGAATCTCAAGAAAAACATGATTATCTCCCTAGATATTAGAGGAAGGGTGGGATAATGCATAGGATATAGTCATAGACAAAGGATTTAGAATTGAATTCTGTCTCTTTCACTTACTAGACCTTTACAAACCTGGAGAAAATAGTACATTTCTCTAACTTCAGTTTTCTCATCCACAATAAATGAGGAACTAGCTACCCTATGAGGTTCTTCTAAGCTCTAAATCCATCATTCTAAAGCAATATCCAATAATATTTTAAATCATTCAAAAGAAAACTTCAAAAAACTTTTAAAAAAAATCAAGGAGACAATAAGGTCTAACTTTTAAAAGGGAATATAAATATTTGACAACAATATTACACTAATACCAATAACAGAAAAATATCAATGAGACTTTTTATCCACTAAATTATCATATAGACAAAGTTAATGAAATGGAATAGCTAAAAGATCCACAAAGATTATTTTAGCATTTTGAGGGAAAAAGTAAAAAAATAAAATGATAGCAAAGTTATATAAATGTACATATGAACCTATTTTCCTCCCTAAACTTTTACTTTTATCTATCCCATTTGTTTTATTCTTCTTTTTGCAACTTACATTTCCATATCAATCTTACACTGATTTCTTTTTCTTATTTTCTTTCTAGCTTGAGAGCAATTTGTAAGCAAAGTACTACCATGAGCTAAGCTAAATGCCAGGGAAATAATAGTAAGCAAAATATTCCCAGCAAAAGAAATTTACATTCTAATGGGAAAGATAATATGTGTAAATATATGCATACAGGATACATGCAAGGAGATACAAAATAACCTTAGAGAAGAAAGGCATTAACAAAAGACCTCATGAAAATAGTGTATTATCTGAGTCTTGAAGGAAATCAAGGATTATTGTCAGATTTTATGGTTTGTAAAATCATCTTAAAAATGTGAATTATCAAATGAGAGATATAATTTCATGCCAGCCTTTGTAAGGATGAAGGAGAGGAATTGGTAGAAAGAACAAAACCAAATATATGTATTACTTCTACTCCACTATTTGGAGATACAAGAGAAAAGAAGCAGTGAACCAAAAGCTAAACTCCTTGGAAAAAACCCTCTATCCTTATTGTCTGCATCCAGTCATTTTCTTCATTATCTTCTAGAATGTAGCAATATGGCTTCCAAGCTCATTCCCTCAAGTAAATGTCCTATATCCAAAGCTACCATTCCTCTCTTAATTGCCAAATTTAATGTCCTTTTCTTAATCTTTATCCTGACTGACCTTCCTTGCAATATGTTATATTCTCCAGCGATCAATTATTATATGAATGCAGTTCCCAAAACTGTACACTGAACCCTTGTCTCTCTTCTTCTGAACCCTAGTCAAACATCATGAACTATGCCTTCTAAGTATTTATTTAAATGTCAAATAAAGAACTTAGCTTCCCCCAAATCCATGCCATTTCCAAACTTCTCTATTCTTCTGCAGGCACCATACTTCCAATCTCACAGGTTTGCAACTCTAATTTCATCCTCAACTCCTCATTCACACTGATCAGTTGTCAAATTTTGTCTCCACAACATCTCTCATGAGTTCCTCATTTCCTACTCACATCACAAGCACTATAGCTTAACACTAATAACCTGGATTACTGCAAAAATCTTCCAGTTTTATTATTTGTTCTGTCTCTACCTAGTCTAAGTTATATTTCACTTAGCTACCAAAATTATTTTCCAGTAGCACAGTTCTAATGATATCACTCATGTCTCTACTACCCTAGAGACAACTAGGTAATAACTAGGTAATGCAGTATATAAGAAGAAGGAGAAAGATGTGAATTCATATTTGGCCTCAAACTCTTAACTAGCAAGTCAATAAATCTGCCTCAATTTCCTCAAATGTAAACTGATGATTTTAACAACACAAACCCTCATAGCATTGTTGTGAGGATCAAAATGTTACTAAACTACACAGTACAGGCCTGGTTCACAGTAGGCCCTTAATAAATGTTAAGTTGACTATTATGGCTTCCATTCCAATCTCATACAAAATCTGGAAATCATTAATCATCATCATCATTATCATCATTAATAAAATTTAGGGTTTTAGTTACATCATCATTTCATTGTATAAACTGACATCAATAAATCAATGAAATAATTATGGGCCATTGTGGCAAAAAAATAAAAAATATAGCAAATTTGATAAATATTAAGGTGAAATAACAGATAATTGCAATAATCAGACCAATCACATGTTTTTATATGAAACTTAAAATTTAATGCTCTGTAATATAATCATACATACAGTGGACTATGTGAAGAATGAATTATATTGATATATATGGTGTGAGGTATTAGCTAAATCTAATATACAATGATATATACAACTACGTGAAGAATGAATTATATTATATTATATTATATTATTCAAAGTTTAGATGAACTAGGTAAGAGAAATAATGAAGAGAATGAGGTAAAGAAATGCTTTTCAGAAAAAGCAGAAAAATTAAAGTTAAAACAATAAGTTAAAGGACAGTAATGGAATGAAGAAAGGAGGGAAATGAAATCATGAAATCAAGAGAGAAAAAGGAACTAGAAAGCAAAACTGCAAAACTGGGGTGGGGAAGCAATAAATGGAAGAGGGTGGGAGACTTGGAAATAAGGGGAAGAAAAACAGATCAAACTGGGCTTCCTTTTCAAGAGTTTAAGTCAAAAATAACTGAAGAGACACAGAAGTATATATGCAGAGGTATGGAGATTTCAATGTAGAAGATAACATATACATATAAATACACACACACACACACACACACACACACACACACACACACACACAGCATATAAGGCATTTGGGGAGCTGGAGTTGAGGGGAGAGGAAGGTTAGCTCCCTGTCACTTTGAAAGGATTCAAGCAAAGGTTTTCAAGGAGGGGATGGATGGTCACCTTAAGATACTGTTGGAGTGGGAGTGATTCTTTGGTTCAAGTTTAGATTTTAAGTCCTTTGATATACTCTGTAATTCTGTGATAATTTATATCTGCAGCAATACCATTTCTCCTATTTGCTTCTGACCTATTGTAGGCCTGGAAATCAGATAGTTAACCTTTTTACAAAACTGTGCAGATGAAAGAGTGACTACTAAATGAAACTGATGATAAAATTAAAATCCAGGGCATTGAATTTGTGACCCTAAGTTGCTCAGGAATCTTTTTGCTTCCTTTCTGGTTCATATCTTTTTACAAATGGATCAGATTTCTAGTAGCCGAACTAGAAATAATATGATATATACAATGTAATATTTCCTAATCCTTCTAAAGTATGTATGTTTACTAGTGTCCACAAAATACATTAACTAATATTCTTTGAAATACATATTTTACTTCCTCAAATAATTTATATTTCTACTTGTAAAATTTATAATTTTATAAATGACCACATATAACTGCAGACTTAATTAAGTATCAAATTACCAAGATTCCTTTATAGGGATAGAAAGAAATAATAATTAAATTCATCTAGTAGAAAAGGAAAGATTTTTAAGGAAAATAATGAAAAAAAATTAGTGGAAAGAAAGGAGATCTAATTCAAAGACCCCTGCTACTGGGACAAAAATATAGTATTTAACAAAAATCCTGGAAAAAACCAGACCATACAAGGAAAGAAATTAGATTTAGCTAATACCTCACACCATATAGAAAGATAACCTCCAAATGGATACCTAGATAAAAGATGTTACACTATAAAAAAACTATTAAAGGAACAAGGCTGAATTTACCTCTTGGATATATGGATTGGAGAATGGTTCATGACCAAACAAATAATGGAGGGAATAACAAGATATAAAATGCTTAACTTTAGTTACATAAAATTAAAAGTATTGCATAAACAGAGCCAATGAAGTCAAGAGAACAGGTAAAGGGAAAAAAATCTTTTGCAGAAAGTTTCTCTGAAAAATGTCTATTTTTAAGATATTATGAACTGATTAAAATTTATGAAAACAAAAACCATTTACCAATTGAAAAATGATGAAAGTATGATTTCTCTCTCATCACACTCAATTTGGATAAATGTACAACATGAAAACAAAGTAAAGACTGACAAAGGTGACAAAAAAGGAAAATGAAAACTGTTGGGAGAGTATTGAAGAAAAAACAGGAATGAGAATGCACTCCTGATAGAGTTGTAAATGATCCAGCCATTCTAAAAAGCAATTTGAAACTATTTTTCTAAAGTTACTATTAGATGCACATTCTTTGCCCCAGAAATTCAACTACTATGCCTATCAAAGATCAAAGAAAGAGGGAAAAATTCTGGGGCAACTAGGTAGCACAATGGATAGAGCACTGGCCTAGAATCAGGAGGACCTGAGTTCAAATCTGGTCTCAAGACACTTAATAATTACTTGATCTTGGCCAAGTTACTTAAACCTATTGCCTTGCAAAATCAGAAACAAAAAAAAAAAAAGAAAAAGAGGGAAAAATTATACAAAATCTTGTATACAAATTATCTACAAAAATGTTGATACCTTCTTTTTTATAATGGAAAATAAGTAGAAATTTTATACACACACACATTCACATAAACACATATATATATGCATATGGATTAGAAGATTAGGAAATTATAGTAGAAATTGTAAGAATGTGTTGGAATACTAATGGACTACAAGAATGGAAGAAATTGATTCAGAGACCTTAAAAGATTTGATTAAATTGATGCATTGTGAAGTGAGTAGAAGGGAAAAAATGGATACTATAGTATAAAAAGGAACTATTTTGAAATATTTGAAAACTCTGACCAATGAAAGGAAAAATAATCAAAAATGAAGTCCAATATTCAGAATATGACACATCTGAGGATATGGTCAGTAAGAATTATTTTGTTTGACAATAACTTTATTACAAAGGTTCTCCTTTATGTTGCTTTGCCTACAGTGATAAAGGGAGAGGGATAAAAATGAAAAAAAAAATAGATTTATACTTTTGAAAAAGTTAATTAAAAAAAGAAATCATATAACATTAATAGTATATCTTTACTTACTTTGGCAACATTTTCAACTGGTTTTCTCTAAGTTCCAAAATCTGAAGTTTTGTTAACCTGTAAAATTAGGGAGGGAGGGAGAGAAAGAGGAGAGGGGGGGGGAGAGAGAGAGAGAGAGAGAGAGAGATTAAAATCAAAATTTGGTTCCTTTTTCTAGATGAATGGCAAGACAAAGTTACTAAATTAAGGGTGTATTTATAATATAAATAGATATAACAGATACAAAACATTTATTATGTGGTCACTATGTGCCATACTCATGGGAAATAAAAATTTTATTATTTAACTACAATGTTCCCAAGAGGGAACAAAAATATAATAAAAACATTTCTATTTCAGAAAAGCTTGAACAGCAAAATATACTTAAGAATACTTTTAAGGAAATATAAGGGGTGGCTATCTTTTTGAGGGCCTCTTTTTCTTACAGTTCATTCATGTTTAACTTTTTATGTTACGTTCACTCCTTTGAACTTCAAAAATTCTACATAGTTCTAATCTTTTTCATTAGGAAAGCTAGGAAGTCTTCTAACTTACTTCTTTTTTTTTCCCTCCATTTACATTTTGTTCAGTTTTGATAGGCAAGTTATTTTTAGCCATTAAGTTCTCTGCAATTTAGGGTATAATCTTAGCTGTGGCTTCTTGGTACTTGAATTTTTTGGGGGGGAGGGGGTATATTTTTCCTAAACAGGTTGCTCTGGATTTTAAGTATCATGTTCTTGGGACTTTTATTTGGAAGTGTTTGGGTTTTTTTTAGGTTTTTGCAAGGCAAATGGGGTTAAGTGGCTTGCCCAAGGCCACAGAGTTAGGTAATTATTAAGTGTCTGAGGCCAGATTTGAACTCAGGGACTCCTGACTCCAGGGCCGGTGCTTTATCCACTGCGCCACCTAGCTGCCCTTATTTGAAAGTTTCTTTCAGGAGATGACTGTTGGTTCAATTTCCACATACCCACCAGTTCTAAAAGATTTCTTTTAATATGATATCAAGGTTTTTTTTTTTGATTATGACAATCAGCTAAGTCCAAGGATTCTTGGTTTTTCTCCTCAATCTGTTTTTCAGGTCAGTTGCTTCCAATTTGAAATCTTTAATTTTCTTCTATTTTTCAGTCTTCTGACTTTGTTTTAATATTTTTGGTGCTTCTTAGATTGCTGATTTGGGAAAAGAGACAACTCCGCTTTTTGAAGAAGAGACTACTATACCAAGAACTATCCTTTGAAAGCCTTCTAATTCAAGATCTAAGAATTCTATTCTAATGAAGTGAAAGGAACAATATCAAACCAAAAGAACTGATAAGAAAACAGTTATCTTTCTTTCAGTAGAGAGTTAGAGCTTATCGAAGTAGAATATGATATAAATTGTCAGACCTAGCCTCCATGTTTGTTGGTTTGTCTTAAGATGATATTGTTTGGGGAAGTTAGGTGATGCAGTAGAGAGAGCACCTGCCCTGCAGTGAGAGGACCTGAGTTAAAATTCAGTCTCAGGCACTTAACACTTACTGTGTGACCTTGGGAAAGTCATTTAACCCCGCTGCCCCACCAAAAAAAAAGAAAGAAAAAGGATGTTTACTATTACAAGGTAATTTATAGATAAAGGGAAAAGTTACAGAAAAGTGACTAGTAATAAAAACAAAAGGTAACTATAACACTTAAAAAATATGCTGACTGAAAATAACTGATAAATAATGAGGAAGTCATTTCCAAATCAGCTTTCTCTGTACACTTAACTTATTAAAGAAAGCAAAGGTGAAAATTAATACCAAATTAGAATAATAAAAATGAAGTATATATAAGAGAGTATTCGTAATTGAAATAACTCCAAATTAAACTATTTAAACAAAATGATCTAAATTGGGAAACAGAAAAAAGAACACACACTGACAAGTGCTATCATAATTTGTTTAGTAAATTTAATTTTTATGTCAATGGAAATAATGAGTACAATTAAAGAACCTAGTAAATGCATGGCCACATAAAAGAAACAAGAATTTAAAAACCTTTGTAAAATGTTACAAGGAAGAATAATGTAAAATTATACACTGAAGTACCTAACACAACAGCAAGAAACAGTGAAGGGAATAAATAAGTTTACAAAAAGCTGGGCAAGACATCTAATTAAGCCAGTTCATGAGTATTTATGAACAGAAGATAAAAAAACAAGAAAATCTGTCAAGATTTACATAATAAAATTCTGAATCAATGACAGTGTAGTCAACACATTTGAAGGAAGAAGCAGCAGAATTTCATTCAAATATATAGAGAGCTAGAGTTCCAACAAAACCACAACAGTTGCAGGCTGAAGGACAATTTGGAGGCTGTTGAGAAAGCAATTAACCATCATTTATTAAATACAAACAAAAGCAATTGAGAAAATATTTAACTTTTCCCTTAATATACAGAGAAGCATAATTCAAGCCAAACTGGAAAAAAAAAAGATGACTGACAGTTTGGGGTGTGGGGTCAAGTTTTCAAATGATTTTTTTTAATACATTACTAAAATATTCTTGTTTAAGAGTAAACATAATGCCCCCTCCCCCCCAAAAAATAGACCCTTATGAGCAATAAAAGAGAAAAAAATTTTTAAAGATGTGCTTCAGTCTGTGTTCCAACATCACCAGCTCTGTTGTAGGTGGAGCATATTCTTTATAAGTCCATCACAAAAGCTACTTCCATATTTTTCCACCGTTGCCATTGCTGATCACAACTCCCTCCATTCATACTTCCCCACTACCATATACTATATTTTCTCTCTCCTTTCACTCTGTCCCTCTTCTTAAATGTGCTGTAGGGTAGCTGAGTGGCACAGCAGACTGATCACTGGCCCTGGGGTCAAGAGGCCCCGAACCCACATACCACCCCTAAGGCCCAGCAACCACCTGGCCCTGTTGTCCTGGACAGGCCATCCAATCCCAGCCCCTTTCAAGAAGTTAAAAAGAAAATGTGTGATATCTGACTACTCTCCTCTATGGTCTACCCTCTCCACCATCATTCACATCCCTCCCTTCCTCTCTGGGGGACAAGTTATCAGAGAAGTATCATTTGAACTAATACATTAAAGGAAAACACAAACTAAGAGGCAGAGATAAGTAAGAGAGGCATAAAATCAATCAGACAACATTCTAATGGAAGAATATAACATTCAAATAAGTAGATATGCAAGATAAGAAGGACGATTATCTCAGAAAGGAAGGTACTAGTTAGGGTATTGGGTTGGTTCTTGTCCTTTATTATCAAAGAAGACCAAAAAAGACATTACTATGTTTGACTGTGACTGATCAGACCAATGCTAGCTCAGAATGCTCAATGTAGAGTGTCCACTCTAAACTTACATATCTCACATTTCCTTTGAAACTGTTTCAATTCTGCCTTGTTCATAAACAAAGCATTCTCTCTGATGACGGCATGCCATGAAGGCAGTTCTGTGCTAGTGTCTCCCATGCTGCAAAATCAATTCTAAAGTTCTTAAGAGAGACCTTCAGTAGGGGCAGCTAGTTGGCACAGTGTATCGATAGAGCACTGGCCCCGGAGTCAGGAGGATCTGAGTTCAAATCCGAACTCAAACACTTAATCCTTACTTAGCTGTGTGACCTTGGGCACGTTACTTAACCCCAACGCCTTGCAAAAATCCACCCCCCCCCAAAAAAAAACCCCAATGTGAACCTTCCTGGAAAATACAGTGCCAAGATAAGGAACTCGTCCACAATATTTAAAATCCTCCATTTGTTGTAATCAATGGTTCCACCACATATGGATAGTATGATGCTGGTTGATGGAGCATCTAAGCTTTCTTGCTGTTAATTGTTAAACCAAAATTGGCATAAGCAGCAGAGAATCAATCCATACTTTGTTGCAGCTCAGTTTCAGAGGCTGTATTGAGTGCACAGTCATCTGCAAACAGAAGATCATGCACCAACACTCCCTCCACTTAAATCTTGGCAAATTCTTCAGCTCAAAAAGGCTACAAGCCATATGTGTAGTAGCTGACCTTAATGTTGTGTTCATCCTCAGTGAGGGCATTTGATAACACAGCAGAAAACATTATGCTAAAAAGAATGAGAGCAAGGACACAGCCTTGTTTCACTCCATTGGTGAGTGGAAAATCTCGAGAGTATCATCCATTATTGAGAAACCGAACACGCTTGTCATCATGAAATTGACATACAATACTGATGAACTTCTCCAGGCAATCAAATTTTGACATAATTTTCCACAAGCCCACACTACTGATTGTTATCAAAGGCCTTGGTCAGATCTACAAATGTTGCATACAGACCTCTGTTCTGTTCCTGGCATTTTTTCTTGGAGTTGTCAGGCAGCAAACACCATATTGACTGTTCTTTAACCCTTTCTGAAGCCACACTGGCTCTCAGAGAGGTGACCATCTTCCAGGTGAAGGATTAGCCTATTGAGGATGACTCTAGCAAGAACCTTACCAGCAATGACAAAAAGAGAAATACCCCTATGATGGTCACAGGACAATCTATTCCCTTTACCTCTATGAAGATGGACAATAGAGGCATCCTTGAATTCCCGGGGGATAATCACTTCATGCCATTTAACCTGGAAAATGTGTCAACTTTTGGATAAGCATTGGGTCCCCCACTTTATAGATCTCAGTTGGAACAGAATCAACACCAAGTGTTTTGCCACTTGAAAGGAGCCTAATGGTATTCAAAACCTCTTCCTCAGTTGGAGCTTCAGCTAGGAATAGATTGACTTCAACTTAAGATAAATGGTCAAGAGCTTCTCCATTGATTGATGAAAGACTGTTAAGAAGAATATGGAAGTGTTCAGCCCATCTCTAGCTTCATCAGCACTGAGTAGCTGACTTGCACCATGTCTTTGGCCCATAAATAGCCTTTGAGGCATCATAAAAGCACTTTGGATTGCTACTGTCTACATAAAACTGAATTTCATCTGCCTTCTTACCGAGCCAAGAGTCCTGTATCTTTCTTTTTTTTTTAAAGGTTTTTGCAAGGCAATGGGGTTAAATGGCTTGCCCAAGGCCACACAGCTAGGTAATTATTAAGTGTCTGAGGCCAGATTTGAACTCAGGTACTCCTGACTCCAGGGTTGGTGCTCTATCCACTGTACCACCTAGCTGCCCCATCCTGTATCTTTCTAAGGTTCTCTAGTACTTTATTTTTGATGGAATTAAATGCTGCCTTGTTAAAATTTTTTTTGAATTTTACAATTTTCCTCCCAACCTCACTTACCTCCCACGACCCCCCACACAGAAGGCAGTGTGATTGATTTTACATTGTTTCCATGATATACATTGATCAAAATTGAATGTTTTGAGAAAAAAATCATATCCTTAAGGAAAAAAATATAAGAGATAGCAAAATTATATAAAACATAAGACAACTTTTTTTTACTTGAAGTTAATAGTCTTTGTTTAAACTCTACAATTCTTTCTTTGGATACAGATAGTATTCTCCATTGCAGATACCCTAAAATTGTCCCTGATTATTACATGTTGAAATGAGCAAGTCCATTAAAATTGATCATCAACCCCATGTTGCTGTTATGGTGTACAATATTCTTCTGGTTCTGTTCATCTAGCTCTAAATCCTGCCTTTTTTAGACATGAATGACTCAACCTGTTGGTAAACCCTGTGGGGTTCTTGTTTTTCATTTAGCAGCTTCTATGTTTCCTTATCTTATGCATCAAACCAATCTTGATATTTGTGAGTGTTCTGGCTCAGATGAACAAATGCAGTGCTGTACATCAGATCTCTGAAAGCTGCCCACTCCTTTTCTGTTACACTGTTGCCAACTGTGTGTTGGCTCAACATTCCCTTCAAGTTAGCAACAAACTTGACAAGAAGCAGGACAGTATGGATAGAACGCTGAGGAAATAGAGGGGAGGTAATAATTAAAGGCAGGAAGAGACCACATAATGGAAAGCTTACATGCCAAAGATAGGAGAGCAAATAGAGTTGCTGAATAGGAGGTAATACAGTTAGATGTCTACTTTATAAACAATACATTGACAGCTGTGTGGAGAATGAATTAGAAAAGGCAAAGATCTGAGGCATAGAAACTAAATAGAAACTGCCTGAAGGAGTATTATCTTTCAAGTAATATCATGATATTATATCATACAATAATAAGCTTGAACCAACATGGTAGTTCTATTAAGTAGAGGAAAGAAGTTATAGATAAGTGATGTTGCATACATTAACAAGATCTGACACAACTGAATGCAAGCCTGAATGATTGGAGTACCCTTAGGAAAATTATGAAGTAAGAGGCTTGGGAGTAAGGGTGAGGGTGAGATAAAGAGTTCTATTTTAGCTATTTTGATTATAAGATGCCAAAAGCTTCTCCAATTGGAGATGGACAAAAGGCAGTTGTTAATGCAGGATGGAACTAAGGAGAAACATTAGAAGGCTAAATATAGATCTGGGAAACAGTAAGGAAGTGAAGGAATGTCTATATTAGACAAAGAAAACATTTTTCCACTGATGATCAGTTTTAATTTTATATTCAGCTACAAATTTGTTGGAGGCTAAGCCATGGAGCTCTCTCCCTTTATCTTGGTTATTGGGGGGTTTTGGTAGTTTCATTTTGTTGTAGAAGAAGGACAGGTAGAATAAAAAGAAAGACATTCATGTTCCTTGTCACTTAAACAATATGGTTTAGTAAAAATCTTTGATTTCTAGTTCCAACTTGATTCTTGATTCAATACATAAACCTCACTGCCTCCTTGGGCCTTGGTTTCACTATCTGAGAAATAAGAGCAAGAGGATAAAATAAGAATAAATAGGAAATTGTACTGATTATAATTAAAAAAGAACCAATGAGGATCACCAACAACTGTATAAGGATGACTATTAGGGAGGTGAAGAACAAAGTGCAAATAAATGATTAGAAAAAATACTGTATCTAGTATTTGAAAAAATATTATGGGGCATTTGATAACACCATGAAATGAAATTTACCATATTTTTTGTTTAAATTCTGAATATTTCCAAATTTAGAAAAGCAAGATGACATAATGCAAAGAGCAACCTAAAAACTGTGTGGCCTTGGAAAAATCATTTCCATACTATGGGCCTCAGTTTATCCATCTGTGAAAGGATGACATAGTTGGATCTTATAATCTATGACATTCTTTTGCAACTCTAAAATTCTACAATTTTACTATTCAAAATACAATATAGTATATATTAAAAGTAACTAATTTATTGGGTTTCCCCCAATACAATTTAAATGAAAATGGTCAAAAGAAGAACATTATAGAGGTAAAGTGAAAAAACTGTGAAAAATAACAATCACAATTTTAATAAATGAAAAACTTTGAAAAGTTAATTAACAAAGATACCTGTGTTATTATATGCATTTGAAAAAATAAAAACTACATATAAATACAACTTACCTGCCAAAATTGGCTGGCAAGAACTCAAGGAAAGCATCATTCAGATACAGCTGAGTTAGGTTCAACAGTTGAGAAAATCCATCAGGAAGTCTGTATGGAAAAATAATATAAATTTGATTCACGGACAATGTTTTAATATGATTTGGAGTAGTCATCAAAGAGTTTTTTAAGAGCACATGATACCAGTATGTATCTCTAATGTTTCAATCTGTGGTTCTCCAACTGAGGAATCCTTTTTTTTGTTGTGATTTAATAAGAAAACATGTACAATTAAACAACATTTCAAAGTTTTTGAAAAACTTTCTTGGTCTTTATAATGCAATTCAGGACAAATTTAAGAAAAATCCCCAAAATAATCTTCAAACATCTTACTTCTTCAAGGAACAATGGTTTACTTCAATGGTACAGGCAACTCTTTCCAATGTAAATCAGAATTATTCCACAATTTGACAGTGGTTAACTTCAGCTGAAGGAATTAGGGGTATTTTCTGACTTTACCTGAAAAGCAGTATGGTCTGACAGCTAAAGGACTAGCCTTCCAGAGTAAAGATCTTCATTCAAAGGCTTCCAACTGATACAAACTAGCTCTATGCCACCTAGTAATTTTTTGTAACCATTCAGTGTCCCTCCTCAACTATCAATGAAACCATAAGCATTTATTAAACCCTCATTTTATGTTAGATACAAGAGAAATACTAGATGCTAGAGATACAAATGAAAGTATTAAAGAATCCCGGGTTACAAGAAGCTTGAGAGACAATACAAACAAATACTGCAGGCAACAAATACAGTACAGTTTGAGAAGGAAGGTCTGATCAGTTGAGGGTTTAAAGAATAGATGCACATGCATGCAGGTGGTGTTATTGAGCTGGGTCCTAAAGAGAGGAATTCAATAGGATGTTAGTTTGAAGTAGAACTTTTCAAACATAGGGGAAAGGAAATGAGGTCCTATGTGACAGTAACAGATAAGATCCATGTGGCATAGAAAGGAAAATAGTGCATGATGAAATTAGAGAGAAATAATAGGCTTACGTCATGTCATGAATAACAATAAAAATCAATAAGAGTTCTTTTAACCTAGAAATAATAGGAAGTCACAGGAGAGTATTAAATAGGAGAGTAATACAGTTAAGATTAGTTCTTAAGGAAAATAACTTTAGCAGAAGAATGGAAGAAATACTGAAGTGAGAGACTTGAAGCTGAGAAACCAGCCCAGAAGCCACTGAAGTAATCTAGGCATGAGGTGATGAAGATCTGAGCTAAGGTAGAATGTGTGAATAGAAAAGGGGTAGATGAGAAAGGTGATTGTAGAGAGAAAGAGATGGCAAAATCTGAGAAATGATTAGAATGAGTGGAAGAGGAGTCAACAAGAAAACTAAAGTTGAAAACCTTAAAGACTGAAAGGATAATAGTGACCTCAATAGAAATAAAAAATTTTGGAAGGGAGGTACATTTCAGGGGGAAGAATGGTTTTTTTGGACATGTTGACTGTGAGATATCTTTGGGACATCTTTTATATCTTTTATCTGGGACATATTTTATAGCGATAAAATAGCCAATAGGTAGTTGGCGACTGAGGACTAAAGTTCAGGAAAGGAAATGGAGCTGGATATATAGATCTTTTAGTTGTCAAGAGATAATAATTACACCATAAAAGATAAGGTCACTAAGAGAGTGTGTATGTGCAAGGACAGAATAGGATTCAGAAGTTTTGGATAATATGCATAGTTAGAGAGGTCATAAAAAGAATGATAAGCTAGCATAGATATGAAGCAGTTTTATGGGGGAGAACAAACAACATAAAAACAAGAGAAGGTATTATCATAAAAATTCAGAAGAGAGAGGGTTTCTGGAAGGAGAAAGTGATTAATAGTGTCAAATGAGGCAAACCAGTCAAAAAAGAATGAGGACTGATAAAAGACAACTAGATTTGGCAATTAAAAGACCATTGATAACCTTGAAGAAAATAATTTCAGTTGGGTAAATGAGTTGGAGACGGATTAAGAGAAGAGGCAGAGGTACTAAGAACAAACAATTTCGAAGAGGTCAGAAAAGAAGGGAAGAAAGATGCACAATGATAGAGTCTAAGAATAAAATCTGGGAATATTTGAATGCAGTTAGGAAAGAAACAATAGATTAGATGGGCAGAGGTAGTATGTGGGGAGAATGAGTTCAGAGTAAATCAACTGGAGAAGACAGAATGGATATGGATAAACTGCCAGGTGGATGGGTAGAGGAAATTTACAAAGAATTCCTGGCACTGATGTTACAACATGCTTGGATTAACCCCTAATTCCTTCTTCAAAGTGTTCCCACTTTGTAATGAGTATGTCCTAAGTACAAAAAAAGATTACTGAGAAAGAAACAGAGAATAAAAGTTATCACCTAATGCACAGTGATTAAAACTCAAACAGGATTAGCAACTAATTTAGATGTAAAATTGAATTGTGAAAGGAAAAAACTATAACTAATAAATCATATTAAAAACAACTTGCTACAACATTTAAAATTAAATTTATTAGTTTAAGAGTACAATTGATGATTGCCAATAATTATTTTTGATGCTATATAAAAACCAGAGAAGCAGGATGATGCAGAAGCTAAAGAATCAGCAAGAGGCTAAGGAATCAGAAACAAATATGAATGAATGAATGAATGAATGAATGAATGAATGAAAAAGCAATCATTGCTAAGCACTGAGAAAATAAATAGAAAAGTAAATGCCTCTAATATATGCATGCTGTGATATTGGGTAAATGCCTCAGTATGCCTGCCCTGAGGCAATGTTTTAAGTACAACAGATGAAGGTTCTTCAGCTACTCTATATCAATGAAATAACAAAGAAATAAAGAAATAAAAATGTTAATGGAGTCTCCAAATTTACAGAGATGACAAGGTGACAATCACCTAATAGCTAAAGAGTTAAAAAATAATATGTTAAAAGTTCTGATGATGAATTCCGATAACTATAAACTGAATACTAAATAATTTTCTTTAATTTAAATATTCAAACTGTTGTTAAAAGCAAAAGATAAAGCTGTATATAAAAGACCTTATTTAAATAGTGCTATTTGAAATGTGATTATTAATAACTTAATGTGATGTCCTGAGGCTATCTGAAACTCAGCATGGGATCTTTAAGGTCACCTTCTACTGACCTTCCCTATTCCTATTGAAGACTCCACCAGCCTTCTAGTCACGCAGGGTCATAATCTTGCCATCACTCAACTGCTCATGTTCTTCAACCCCACATACCAATCAATAGCAAATTCTCGTGATTTCTAGCTCTAAGGCAGCTCCATCTATCCTCTCTTCTCTACTGATAAGGTCACATTTTCAAGCATTCATTATGCCTAGCCTAAAGAGTTTTAATGACCTCTTAATTTACCTCTATGCCTCAAGTCTATACCTACTTAGACCATCCTCCACATAGCTTTCAAAGTGATTTTCAAGGGCTGGACAACCAGGCCACTCTCCTTTTCAAACTATAAGGGTTCTCTGTCACCTTTAAAACCAAATATAAATTATGATATGACTTTTAAAGCTCTTCCCAACCTGGCCATAATCTGCCTTTCCAATTTTCCTACATTCACTTATCTTCTTACTATTACTCCTCATGTATTCTACCCTCTCTCCCTTCATTGTGCCTTTGCTCAGTGGTTTTTCTTCATGCCTAGAATGTTCTAGCAAGTAATTTCTGCCTTTTCAAAGTCTTGTTTCCTTCAAAACGGAAATCAAGTGCTATTTCTATATGAAAATTTCCTTGATCTCCTGCAGATGCTATTGCCACCTTTTGTTAATAGTGACTGTTTTTGTGTACATGTTGTGTACTGCTATGGAAAATGTAGGATTCCTGAGGGCAGGGTCAATTTATCTGTGCTTGTGTCCCACCTGCCCTAGAACAGTATCTGGAACATAATAAGCATTTAATAAATGCTTGATTAGGCACAAATATCTTTCAGTGTATATGTACATACATACATTTATAAATATAATAGAGTTGAATAAATAGTAAATGAACCAGAATGACTGCACAACTGTTGTGAAGTTTTGATAAAATGTTTAAAATGGGGATGGGGAGCTTTCCACTCAATTTTGATCCTAATTGATGAGGATTTGTTAAAACTCATTAGTCAATGAACTCTGTCTTGCTTTCAAATTTTTGTTGATACTTTCACTAAGCACTAATGCTTTGCCATAATTAATTGATGACAAAATTATTTGCCATTATCTAACCCAGTAGAAATAACAGAAGTACTTTTAAGTGAAAAACAATTCTTTAGATTAAAAACCTATGTTTATAGAGAAAGGACACAGTTCTGCCATTCTTTTATACCATTTGGAGAGGTGAGGCAAATGTATTTTCATCATAAAGTGGACAAGAAGAGAAGGTGGTAAAAGGGGGGAAAGGAAAATAGACTAACTGGTCCAGTGGACCAAGATATTCACTTTTTCAATTAAATATTAATTCCATTCCATCTAAAAATTTATGAGGCAATTAATTATACTATGTGTAGGGATCCATACCAGATTTACAACAACTACTACAACTACTATGACTCCCAACACCACTAACATAACATTTTAAGGTCTGTAAAAGTCTTTACATTATTATATTTTTATATAAGTATTATATCATTTTTACTCAAATAAACCTGTAAATAGTTATTGTTATCTCCATTTACAAGAGGAAATTAAAGATAGGAAAGCTTAAGTGAATTGGCCAGTGTCATACAGTTGGTATTTTCAGAGGTAGCATTTGAACTTCAGTCTTGATTTCCTTGTCTTGAGCTTCATCCACCAAACCTCATACACAGTTAAACTCAGATAGTCTCTGAATTCAAAAATCTAATAATGCACAGAGGATCAGATTCTGTTTGGCCTCAGAACATAAGCCTAGGAAAAATGTTAAGGGAGGGTATAAACTTAGAGAATTTTCCCTAAAACCAAGCCTAACAATTAGGTATCAAAAACCAAAATGAGCAGCTGGAGGAAACAGGCTGCCCACCTCAATGCATGCCATCAAGCAGGCAGTAGATTATCACTTAAGGTGGAAAAACATTTTGTGGTATAATTTAGACCAGCTAGTCACTGACTCTAAAATTTTTTGATGTAAAACATATATGTAAAATTATAATAAAAATAGGAAAAGTATATGATGTAGAGCTTCATACAAAGTGCTATGAGAAATATGAGAGGAAATTGTTCACATCTCAAGTTGGGATGGCTTCACAGAATAAAATGAGACATGGAACTGAAATATTTCAAAAAGCTAGAATGGAGAATCATCCATTCCAGGTAGGGAGATTATGAGCAAAGGTATCAACATGTCATATAGCAAGAGAATAGAGAAAGATAAATTTGACTAGAATATAGAAGCAGGAATGGTAAAAGTATGAAAAAATGCTTGACAGATATGCCAGAGCCAAACTCTCAGTAGACAAAGGGGAGGTATGATAGTTATATGAGAAGGGGAATGATATGGTTAGTCATAGCATTAGATTTATGCTGGCTTCAACAATTATCAGAACCTTACAGTTCTTTATATTTTCTGGAAACTCCTGAATTCCTAGAAAATGAACCAACCCCCCCACCCTAAATTTACATGGAGATAATTATGTCCCTTGTCCCACTAGGTGACAGAATAGACGGAGAATCCATCAATGGTAACTGTTAAGTTAAGAGGATGGGGAAGCTTTGAAGGCAATAAGAATAATTCCATTTTTGGATACCATAAAATTCATGTATCAAAGGGGCATATGGACTGACTATAGCATATTCCCAGGGTAATGGAAGATGTGGGGAGGAGAGAAGGACAAGGCTTGAAAGTACATGAAAAGTTGTCACATAGAAGAGGAATCAATCAGCCATCTTCTGCTTTCCCCAGGATGTTAAACTAGAAACAATGGTAAAAGTTGCAGGAGTCAATTTAACCAATTTAATTAGGAAAAATTTCCTAACACTTAGCACTATCCAAGAGTAGAATGGAAGCCTCAAGATTATCTTCAAGCTAGGGTTGAAGGACTACATCTGAGGGATGTTTTAAAAATATACTTTGGAGGAGATATATTTGATGATACAAATTCAACCAATTGTTCCTACTGTTTTGATGCTATACAAAATTAGTTAAAGTTTAGTGACTGATCCTCTGGAGTCCTGAAGACTAAAACTGTTCTAAGACCTCATGAAATTAGGTAACTCTTGATGTTGATGGAGATTACAATCTGTGAGTTTTCTATTACTATGTGATTTTTGTCCATAGAGTTTTACTTGAAGAGAAGCAATCCAATAAGCTCACAGTCAGTCGTCTTTGATAATTTGGGGGGAATAACAGTATAAGAAACAAAGTAACTGTTACTATCTTTAGTTCTTGCAACTTGCCTCCTTCTCTGATCATTTTTTTTATACCCCCTCCTGTTCATTAGTCATAACTAAGAATAGATCTCTATTTACTGTCCCTTGGGTCAACTGCAATAAACAAAATATTCAAAGACACTGAAGCTTTATTACTTGTACCTATAAACAATAGAAGAGAACTACAAGGATTGAAAAGATGCTTAGGTACCAGAGTGACTTAGATTTTCAAATGCAAATAAGTCCTGCCTTCTCCTCCTCCTCCTCCTCCTCCCAGTGAAAGACTGAATCAAATACCTAACTATATAAACCACTATAAAAATGGCAAAAGTTAAGAGTCTATATAGCTTTGGAGGTCAATTTGTAACAAAAATTAAAAAAGCATTTAAAGGAGAAGTAATGAATTGGTAACATTTTAAAATAAAGATAGTTTAATTAACAAATGAAGTTAATATATTTGCTCTTTCAATTTTATTTTGAATTAAAAGTTATTTGTCATATTAAAAAGAAAAAATACATTAAAAAGAAAACTTACTTTGAAATGGGATTTACGCTGGCTTCAACAATTGTCAGAACCTTACAATTCTTTATATTTTCTGGAAACTCCTGAATTCCTAGAAAATGAACCAAAAAAAAAAAACACAACCCTAAATTTACATGGATAATTATGTCCCTTGTCCCACTAGGAATATAGTCTTAAAATACAATCAAGAACCAAAAAAACCTATTTGTAGTAATATTTTCATTAATATTATCAACATTATATGTCATTTAAAAAAATCAACCAATTGTCCAATAAAGAGGGATGTGTTAAATAAATTTTGGTAATGTAATGAAACCAAGTAGCATAAAAAAAAGTACAGGGAAATCATGAGAAACGCTATTAAATAATGTAAAAGAAAAAAAAGAAAGAGAGCAAGAACAAGTGGACAGAAAATGGTTTTCTGAAACAGGAATAACTAGAGTTAATTCTCATTGCTGATACATACTGATTGTGTGATACTGGGTAAATCATTTAACTTCCCCAGTGGTCTACATCAGAGATGTCAAACTCATAGTACCATCAAAACTCTTGAGTCCAGTGGAACCAGACTGAAATATAATTGATAAAGGTTTAACAAAATAAATAAAAATATAATACAACATAGATAATAGTAGTTTGCATTTTTTTTTAAAGTCAACATGTAGTCTGAAGGATCTTTTTCTATTCAACACCATTGGTCTAGGGCACTTTCTAAGCTTTGCAGAGGACTACTGATTTGCTTTTGTAGGGAAAAAAAATTCCCTTAGAGGAAGTTCACCACACCAAGAAATCACAGACCCAGTACTTAAGAAAAGTACTTTGCTGGGGACACATAAAGATGCTATCAGCAACAATATCACAGCTAAGGTGCACATGGTTCTTGGAAGTTTACACTATACTTTATTTACATCTATCATCTCATTTAATCCCAGAAGTAACTTTTGTAGATAACAGTTTCTAATATTCTAGGCCACTGAATAATGGCAAAAAAGATGGGAAAGAGGGTAGAACATATGAGGAAGAACAGCAAAAAGACCAGTCCAACTTGACCAATAAGCGTAAGAAAGTTAGATTAGACCCAGGTTGCAAAAGACTTTAACATCATACCATAATTTATATTTGATCTTAAAGGCAACTGGGAATGCTTGGAGTTAGAGGAAAGTGACCTGGGTAGTTCAGCACTTGAAAATCATATTAGCACTACGTGGAGTAATAAAGTGATAAAGATTTGAGGTATAGAGATAAATTAAGAGGCTACCCAGAGGAGCTATGATGAAACATGCCACCTACTTCCTGATAGAAAGATGACCAACTCTAGTTACAGGAAAAACCCACACATTTACAGGCATGACAAACATATTTAAAATTTTTTATGATAAACATTTATACACACACACACACACACACACACACACACATACATATCACCATTATATGAATTGATTTCATTTCACCATGCTCATTTATTATAAGTATTTGTTTTTCTTTATCTTTATTTTTAATTGAGAGTAGAGATTGAAGGAGAAAAGTAAAAAAGTGACTAAAAGCAGAAAGCCTTTAAAATATTTTTTGAAACAAACCAAATTGGGAAGAAAGGAAGTTAAGAAAGAGGTATGGGGCAGCTAGGTGGTGCAGTGGATAGAGCACTGGTCCTGGAGACGGGAGTACCTGAGTTCAAATCCAGCCTCAGACACTTAATAATTACCTAGCTGTGTGGCCTTGGGCAAGCTACTTAACCCCATTTGCCTTGCCCCCCCCCCAAAAGGAGGTACAAACACAAGCTAAATTTAAAAGTAATGTGTGGAATTATTATATATAATTTTTTCAAAAAATAAGTGATATGAAACAATTTCATATAGAATGCTATTTTTGTCCCCTGCAATGCAAGTGGAAAATTTTTTTAAACTTGGAATTGCAAAAATATGTAGATTAAAGAGGGTCAGAAATATGTGCTCAAGTAAAATGTATACTAGAGTAGGCAGACAGTCTTTCCCTAATGTGAACTAGAAGAAAACAAAACTACAGAGATAAGAATGGTTTACTGGGGGGGATGTTTGAAAGCATTCTTATTATATGATTGATCCTTCATTCTTAGAAGCTTACATTTCCTTAACATT
Source organism: Macrotis lagotis (assembly GCF_037893015.1). Classification (NCBI taxonomy): domain Eukaryota; kingdom Metazoa; phylum Chordata; class Mammalia; order Peramelemorphia; family Peramelidae; genus Macrotis; species Macrotis lagotis. The sequence continues at coordinate 254,903,973 of NC_133666.1, forward strand.
TTGCAGTTTAAGATATTATGTTAGGGGCAGCTAGGTGGTGAAGTGGATAGAGCACCAGCCCTGAAGTCAGAAAGACCTGAGTTCAAATCCGACCCCAGACATTTAATAATTACTTAGCTTGTGTGACCTTGGGCAAATCACTTAACCCCAACGCTTTGCAAACCCCACTCCACCAAAAAAAAAAGAAGATACTTTGTCACTTTGAGGAAGGTTGCATTGACAATTTACAATTGTCACAATTTAAAGATAAGGGAAGGCTTACTTTAAGTCAAACAGCTTGTCAAATATCACAGCAGACTCAAAATTAGGTTTCCTAATTGAAACAAAGTTCAGTTATCTTTAAAAGCATGAAAATGTTTGGGCAAAGTCAGAATAGGATGGTCGTAACATTACTTTGAATACCCTTGTGTGTTCAGATCTGTCAGTCTAAAAGAGACTAAAAGAATTTATTGCTAAAATGAGAAGTTATATTTCTAAGATCCCTTGAAGCTGAAATGCTCACAACTTAATTTCTTACTGACTTCAGAGATTTAATAGCTCTTATTTGCATATTGAGGAACTATTTATAGATTCATAGGAAAATTTATCAGAAAAATTTTCATTTCTCAATGGACAAATAAGTGTAGTATGTAAATAAATAGTTCTGATAGAAAGAAATTCAAATAATCAATAACCACAGAAATGATCTAAAAAATTAATAGAGAAATGCCTATTAAAACAACTCTGAGGTCTCATGTGCCTCATTACATTAACAAAGATGAGAAAGGAAAATGACAATTTTGGAAAAGCCTTGGAAAGATAGGCTAACACAATCACACTGCTGGAGGACCTGTGAACTATACTAGATTGTTACAAAGTAATTTGGAACTCTAGCAAACAAGTTCCTAAAGGGTGCAAACTAAGCAGCAATACTAGACTTAAACTCTCAAAGGGATCAAAGAGTAAAAGGATATAGGTACAAAAACATTTGTAAACACTCTTTTTTGTAGGGGCAAAGAAACTAGAAATTATAGGGCCATGATCAGAAAAATGAAATTATGGCTTCTGAATGTTTATAGAATATTATTGCCTTATAAGAAAAGTTGAAAGTTTCAAAGAAACCTATGATGAGGGGTGGCTAGGTGGCACAGTGGATAAAGCACCGGCCCTGGAGTCAGGAGTACCTGGGTTCAAATCTGGTCTCAGACCTAGCTGTGTGGCCTTGGGCAAGCTACTTAACCCCATTTGCCTTGCAAAAAAAAACTAAAAAAAAAAAAGAAAGCTATGATGAAAAGTAAATGACTAGAATTACATGAACTGATGAAAAGTAAAGCGAGCAGTTTCCTGAGGAATGATGACAAAACATGATGATAAATGCTTTACCACGGGGTGGCTAGGTGGCGCAGTGGATAAAGCACCGGCCCTGGAGTCAGGAGTACCTGGGTTCAAATCTGGTCTCAGACACTTAATAATTACCTAGCTGTGTGGCCTTGGGCAAGCCACTGCCTTGCAAAAACCTTAAAAAAAAATGATGAACTAAATGCTTTACCATTATCTTCCTATCCCCATCTTCTGCTAGACAGTGATGAACTTATAGTGCAGAATCAGTTATACACTTGCAGAATGGTCAAAATATGCTTTTTTATTGAGTTGTACATTATTAGTTTTTGAAAATCTATTGGTGTCTTTCTTTTTCAAGTATATTTTCTCTTTTTTTCCTAGGGAATATGTTTCTTGTGTGTTCCCTTGGCTGCTCTATTTTCTAGGGTGTTTGCAAAGCAATTAGTCTGCCCAAATAAAATTGAGGGATCAGAATGATACAAATGCCTCTCTTTAATTAAATTTTGCATTGATGATTAAGTTATTTGTTGTTATTTTATTATATTAACACATTATTATATACACAAACCTACAATTTCTGGTGGTCTAAAGCAGACTCGTGATACTCAAAATTCCTTTAATTTATACTTGAATTTCTTTCTCTTGATCACTTTGGGATTTTATCTCTGGAATTGTTAGATTTCACCTTTTTGAGAGGTGGAGCCAAGATGGCAAAGAAAAGGCAGTGACTCGCCTGAGTTCTTCCAAAAGCCCTCTGAACACCTTTAAATAGTGTCAACATTTCCTAGAGCAGCAGAACCCACAAAAAGATGAGGTAAAATAATTTTCCAGTCAAAGATAACTTAGAAGGGTGGCAGGAAAGGTCTGATGCACCTGGAGAAGAGAGAAGCACAGTCCAGCGTAGATGCCAGCACACCACAGGTCTCAACAAACCAGAAGAAGGTCTTGGGAGCAAATCAATTGGTAACAGTTGCTTCTGCAGGTCTCAGTCCATAAGTTGTAAAGGGACTGAGATTACAGGGATCTCTCTGCTAGCTCTAAGGGCAGGACTCAGGTGCTTTGCCCATTCTCAAATTTGGGTGGCAATCCCAGGAAAAAGGAAAAACATAAAGCTTGTAGTTACAATGGAGCAGGGACCCTTGTCACAGCTGGCAGAAAACAATGCATGTGGTTGCTCACAGGACAGAAGAGTAGTATCCACACCTCTCCCTTGGTCATATCACCACAGAAGAACTGAAAGCAGTTGCACAAATCCCCTGAAGCTTGGAATAGTATGTCCTCCAACTTGGAAGCAGAGCACTACTCTAAAAAAAGAGTTAAAGTTAAGAAATAGGCTGGAAAAATTATTGTGGAGATAAGAAAGATCAAGACACTCAAAAGGTAACAAAGTCAAAACTCCTATTTCCAGAGCCTCCAAGAAAAACATGGAAGAGTTCAAAAGGAATTTTGAAAACCAGACAAGCAGAGGAAAAACTGGGAAGAAAAAGAGAGTGATATAATCATGAAAAAAGAGTCAACAGCTTGATAAAGGAGACACCAAAAATACCTTTAAAAAACAGAATAGGCCAAATAATAAAAGCAAGTCACTTAACCCCATTTGCCTTGCAAAAAAAAAGTATAAATTAACCAAATGGAAAGGACATATAGAAACTCACTGAAGAAAATAATTCCTAAAAAATTAGAACTAAACAGAGAGAAGTTAATGATTTTTTGAGAAATCAATAAACAATTAAAAAAACCAAAATTATAAAAAATAAAAGGTAGTAAGAAATATTCCATTGGAAAAACAACTAACCTGGAAAATAGGTCCAGGAGAGAGAATTTAAAAATTATTGGGCTACCTGAAAGCCATGACCAAAAAAAAAAGAATCCAGACATTATTTAAGAAATTAACAGGGGTGGCTAGGTAGCACAGTGGATAGAGCACTGGACTTGGAGTCAGGAGTACCTGAGTTCAAATCCAGCCTCAGGCACTTAATAATTACCTAGCTTGGGCAAGCCACTTAACCCCATTGCCCTGCAAAAACAAACAAAAAAAATTAAACAAGGAAAACTGCCAATATTCTAGAATTAGAGAGCAAAATAGAAATTGAAAAGAATCCTTGATCACCTCCTGAAAGAGATCTCAAAATGAAAATTCTCAGAAATATTATAGCCAAATGCCAGGGCAAAGTCAAGAAGAAAATACTTCAAGAAATAATTCAAATATTATGGAGTCACACAGTCAGGATGACATACGATCTAGCAGTTTCTGCATTAAAGTATGGCTTGGAATCAAGAGCTTGGATTACAACCAAGAATCACCTACCCAGCAAAACTGAGAACAATCCCCTAGGGGGGAAAATGGACATTCAATTGAAAGGGAATACTTTTAAATATGTGAAAAGACCAGAGATGAATAAAGAATTTGACTTTCAAATACAAGACTTAAGAAGCATAAAAAAGTAAAGAGAAATGGGAATTCATAAGGGATTTAATACAACTAAACTGTTTCCTGTAGGAATCTACCTGGGAAGATGACACATCTCATTTTCATCATTAGGTCAGTTAAGAGGACACATGAGAGCACATGAGTGAGTTGAATAAGAAAGGTAGATATCTAAAAAGATAAAACCAAGGGGTAAGAGAGGAATGCGATGGAAGGAGAAAAGAAGAAGTGGGATGAGGTAAATGATCTCACATAAAAAAGGCAAGGAAAAAGCTATTACAGTGGAGGGAAAGATGGAAAAGAAAAAAAGGAAATTGGCTCAAAGAGGGACTAATATATAAACTGAATTGGGAAATCTATTTTAACCTACAAGAAAGCAGGAGAGGAAGAGGCTAAAAAGGGGGGGGAACATTATAGAAGGGAGGGTGGATGGGGAAGGCGTAGTCAGAAGGAAAACACTTGATAAAGGACAGTGTGAAAGAACAGAGAGAATAAAATAGAGGGGGAATAAAAGGGAGGAAAATATTTTTGCCTGAAACTGTGAAAAAAAATTTGAACCAAGTTTCTCTGACAAAAACTTTATTCTTTAAACATAGAGAACTGAATCAAATTTATAAAAATAAAAGCCACTCCTCAAATGATAAATAATAAAAGGATAAGAACAGTTTTCAGAAGGAGTAATCAAAGCTATCTAAAGCCGTAAGAAGAAACACTCTAAATCACTATTCTGAGGTACTACCTTCATATTTATTAGCTTAGTTAAGAGGGTAGAAAAAGAAAATGACAAATATTGGAGATGTGGTGAAAATGGGGCATTATGCACCCTTGGAGGAGTTGTGAATTGATTCGACCATTCTGAAGACCAATTTGGAACTATGCACAAAGGACTATAAAACAATGCATACCCTTTACCAAACAATTTTACTATTGCATCTGAATTCAAAAAAGAGATACATAACAAAAAAGGGAAAGGACAAACATATATACAGCAACTCTTTTCTAGAGACAAAAAATTGGAAATTCTATTGCGGAATGACTGAACAAATCATAGTATCTGATTGTGATGGAATTCTATTGTACTATAAGAAGAGATGACTTCAGGAAAGCAAGAAGCAGGCAAGGTGTGCAGTGGATGGAGCACTGGCCTTGGAGTTCAGATCCAGCCTCTGACACTTACTAGCTGTGTAACCTTGGGCAAGTTATGTAACCCTGCTTGCCCTGCATCCAGGGCTCTCCAGTCATCCTGATCCATATCTGGTCCCTGGATCCAGATGGCTCCAAAGGAGAAAGTGAGGGTGGTGACTTGAATGGGATTTGAGTGGACAGAAACGCATTGGAAGTGTTAGAATTAGAAAGCAATGCGGTTTACTGAGACTAATGAAAGTGTTACAGGTTGTGTCAGAAAAAAAAGACAAGAAAAAATGCTTTCAAGCAAGAATTGAAGAGAAACTATGTTTGAAAAGCAAAGTTACATTAATCCCCAAGTCTCATACTAAATTAAAAGAATTCCCATTTAGTGATTTTATTTGTAATTATAGTCACAATAACTGAAAAGATGATGAAACATTTAGCCACTGACAATTGGGAATTGCATGTTCTATCTACCTCTATGCAAATTTCAAGGGAATCTAATGAGAGGACTTTAACTTCATTCAATGACTTTTGCTTCCTGTTCTATGTTGTCTCATTCAAGGTATAGTCAAAGAAAAATGTCAGAGAAGGAAAACTTATGGACAGAGAACCTCTCATGTAATAGTAAATTAAGAAAGAGTGCTCACATTACTGGGAAACAGGATTATGAACACAGTGAAAAAAGAAATTTCATTATATAGAAATAAGTGAATAATGCCACATAGACTTAAATCTTCTACAAAGTCTTTTATAAAAACCTTTTATTCAAATAAAAAAGTCAATTCTCTTAAACATCATTTTTACTTAGAATGAATAATTCTCATTTAATGAAGTTTGACAATTTTGAAGCAAAGTTTCTTAGAAATTATGTCATTCTATTTGCTTTTCAATTCAGCCTCTTATTTAAGAAAAATTGTAAATTTCACTAGCACCTAGCTATTACAGCTGTATTAGTATTAGATGATATTCAACATTAAAACATTTTCCTCTATATATTTAAATAAAGTATTTTAAATACATTATTTTACAAAAATCAATAGGCCTATCATATCATTCAATAATATTCAATCCATTTGAAGGAAAGATTATATTGTAGAAAAAATATAATAAAATTTCAACAAAATTATGATTCATCTTTTCCCCCTATCTTTTCAAATGTAGTGATTTCCAAGTATTTCTTTTTTTATTTGTACAGAGATGCAGATTATAATCTACTGAGCTTTACAAACGCCATTTGTTAACCAGTTGACTATATAAACTCCCCAGCACCATCACCGCCAATAGGCAAGAAGTAACAAAGAATAGTGAATATCTAGCTTCAAAGTGAAGAAATTCTGATACTAAAGTCTGACCTCTGACACAGAATTACTGTGTGAACCTAAGAATGTTGTACATGATATCACAGCAATATTATATAATGAATGACTGTGAGTGATTAGTTATTAGCAGCAACAATATGGTCCAAGAAAATCCCAAAGGGCTCATGATGAATCAAGATATCTGCCTCCAGAGAAAGAACTGATATTCTCTAAATACAAACTGAAGCATACAATTTTTCTCTTTCTTTCTTTCTGGTTTGAGTCTTCTTATACAAAATGACTAATATGGAATTGCTTTACATGATTAAATATGCAGAACCAATATCAGATTGCTTATCATTTCTAGTAGGAGACAGAGAGGGAAGAATAGAATTTGGAACTCAAAACTTAAAAAAAAGTTAAAAATTATTTTAACATATAATTGGGGAAATACTATTAAAAATTTTAAAATTAAGTAGAAAAATTACTTAAGGCATAAATTCATGTAAGTTTCTCAAATAGTAACTTGAAAGACTGTAATAAAGATTTCCTTGAACCTTACAACAAATGGCCTCTTTATAAAGACCTTTTCTTTCTTGATATAGCAGTATTTTATCAATCATGTAATTAACACTTGTAAAATTAGTATTTACATTCTCCACTTAATAGATATTGATGACAAAATTATACTACATAAAAATTATGATTATGATTAAGTAAGAGTGAAGTGTTTCTGTAGATCATCTTTAGTTAATCTGAATCCAACCACAAAACTAGGAATTAATAAGTGGTTCAAGAAACATTTATTACATATCTAACATCTACAAAGAATCATGTGAGGTGCTTAATACAAGTACTATATCTCTGTAATGTGCAATTTAGAAAAGAAAACATAATAGAATGACAGGATTAAAAGTCAGAAGATGATCTTAGGGACTATCTTATCTAACCTATCATTTTACACATAAGAAAATCAGGGCCCAGAGAGCTTAAGTGAGTTTTCCTAGCTTACAGTGATTATTAGTAACAGAATAAAAATACATTAGACAGGAAGGAAATACAATGGAAATCTACTGTTTGATCCATCAGAACATGGATAATACTGGCATATTTGAGAGAAACAAGAGAAAGGAAATGTGAAATGATCTCCAAATTTACTAAGTAATTTTGACTTAAGATATTCTTTTCTTTAAAGTTTTCTCCTTAGAGATTTAAATTAACTTAATAAATTTTAATTAAATGTCCTGTTTCTGCCAGTAAAGAAAAACCAGGCAGGTCCAACATCCTTCCATACATAAGAACAACTAACTCAAAATTTGGCCAAGTATAGCACCTTCAGCTGAAGACCCTGTTATTACTGCTTTAATTGACTCTGGTTTCCTTCAATTGTCATACAGTTCATATAAGAGAAAGAATATGGTGAAGGAGAAGCTAGACAGAAGTAAAAAGAAGGGAACATCTACTTCTCCCATTATTCCAAGTAGGTAGGAAGTACATTTGTTCTGTTAACCTTAATACACAGAACTGTAAAGTCTTTGAGAGCAAGTCAGAGTCATATCTATCTTTTTATCCTTTCGTTACAAAAATTATGCCCTAATGGAAAAAAACACCTGGTAAGAAGATGTAAGCAAGATGAAAGAGTATAGGATGCTCTTAATACCAAGGTTCTTTCAACATCCACTTCCTAAAGGTGATGTTTGTCCTTCACTCTCAAAGATCATGATTATCAGGGAGGTGATGCTATGCTAAGTACATGAATTGGATTTAACTAAGGCTGTTTTTGAACTCCCATCCTCCTGATTCCAAGGCTAGTGTCCTATCCACTATGCCACCCAGCTGCTTCTACCCTTAATGCCTCAAGTTGAATTCTGGAGTACTATAGCCAGTAAAAGGGTGAGGTATAGTGCAAGACTTACATAAACTGAAGAAAAACAAAGTGACAACGATCAGGAGAATATGTCCATGGTAACATCAATATTATAAAATAATGATGACTAACTGGCAAAGATTTAGCTACTCTGATCATTACAAAGATAAGTGAAATTCCAAAAGACTCAAGATGAAACATCTATCTTAAGAGAAAGAACTGATGAACTATGAATGGAAATTGAAGCATGCATTTTTTACTTTTGTTTTTCTTCTCTAAGGTGGAAGAGAAATGCTAATAGCAATACAGAAATGTGAAAATGTTCTGCATGATTTCACATGTATTATAGGTATCATATTGCTTCCTTTTTCTCAATGGGTGAGAGTTAGGCTGAAGGGAAAAAGATATTTTGGAATTAAATTTATTAAATAAATATTAAAATACACATAAATGAATAATTCTTAAAGAACAGAGATAGGCCCTGCTCTCAAAGAAGAAGTGTCTGAAGAAGGATTTGAACACAGCTTTTCCTGAGAATTAGATAAAGAATAGAAATTTTCCTTGTTGTTCTTTCACTTTTGGAGGAGGAAAATGCACATTAAAGCAATGAAATGTTTTTAAAATGTTTTCTTATAAGGATACAGAAATATACAGTTTTAAATCCTACATAGAACACAGAATGTCAATATGGTGATATGTTAAATATCAAAGATATTTTAAATTTTGTTTCTTTATATATAATATTGAAACAATAATATTGTGTAAAATGCAAAAATTTAAAAATTTCATATACTCTGGTCTATAGTACTTCAGGAGCTTTTTTAATATATGTACAGTTATAAAAAAATTTAACAACTTACCATTTTTGCTGACATCTAGTTCCCTGAGATTTATGAGATTTGCAATGGATGCTGGCAATGTTGTTAAATCATTGTCTGGCAAACTCAGCTTGTGTAGTGACTGACAGTTAAATAGTTGCTAAAAAAAGAAAAAACAAAATATTTTTTTCAGAATTTTTGAAATGCACATATACAATCTTGTTAAAAAAAAACTCTCTAAACCCTCCCACATAATAAATATTAATAGTCATACTGAGAGAGAGGCAGAGAGAATGTGCAAACCATTGATCAATCAAATGTTATGATCTGGATTTTTGTTTTGCCTATCACTTCCTAAGTTGGTAAACCCATAACCTTGGAGCTGAGCATCTAAAGTCCCTTGAGCACACTGTAATATGTGTGAGTCTGTGGTATGTCACTTCTCTAGTCATCTTTACAAAACTCTTTTATTTATTTCTTTATTTTCATCCATATATACATGTATATTTTTGTAACAAAATTTTCTTCCACCATCCCTTTCCCACCACCTTCCCCTCAGCAGCAATCAATTAGGTTAGTCTTGTAAATATATTTTTTTGATAAACATCTTTACAAATTAGTCATTTTTAGTATGAAGAATTAGAATTAAGGGAAAGAGATACATAAGAGTTAATTTTTATAAAGTGTTTATCAGATTCAGAAGGGGTTTTTTTGTGTTTTGTTTTGTTTTTCTTCCTCTGGATGGGGATAATATAGTCCATAGCCAATTAAATATAACTGTCTTAGCTCACTGGACAGCTGAGAGGAGCTGCTTATAACAAGGCTGTTCATCTCACAATGCTGTTGTTGTGTACATTGTTCTCTTGGTTCTACTTCATTCGCTCAGCATCAGATCCCAAGAGTCATTCCATGCTTCTCTAGAGTCTCTATTGTTTCTTAAAGAACAATAATATTCCATAGTATTCATGTAACTTCTTTAGCCATTCCCCAGTTGATAGGCATCCTCTCAATTTCCAATTCTTTGCCACTACAAAAAGAGCTGCTATATTTTGGAATATGTAGGATTTTTCCCTTTACAATTTCTTCTGAATCTAGAACTGGAATTGCTTGGTCAAAGGGTATGAACAGTTTTATTGCTCTTTGGGCATAGTTCCATATTGCTCTCTAGAAAGGTTGGATCCATTTGTAATTCCACCAGCAGTGCATCAATGTCCCAATCCCCCCACAACCTCTCCAACATTGGTCGTTTTCCCTTTTGCTCATCTTGGCCAATCTGATAGGTGTGAAATGATACCTCGTTGTTTTAGTTTGTATTTCTCTAATAATGATTTGGATCAATTTAACTTCTTCATTTGAAAACTGTCTATTCAAATCTTCTGACCATGTATCAATTGGGGAATGACTTGTGACTTTATAAATTTGATGCAATTCTCTATATATTTTACAAATGAGACCTTTAACAGAATTCCTAATTGTGAAGATTGTTTCCCATTTTGATCTTATTTTAGTATAGAATGTGAGATGTAGACCTATGCCTAGTTTTTACCATACTATATTCCAGTTTCCCCAACCATTTCTGTCAAATAGTAAGTTCTTATCCCAGAGGCTGATGTCTTTGGATTTGTCAAATAGTAGATTGCTGTGGTCATTTACTGCATTTTCTTTTGAAACTATCCTAATCCACTGATCCACTACTCTATTTCTTAACCAGTACTAAGCAGTTTTGATGACTTCCACTTTATATTATAGTTTTAGATCTGGTAGAGCTAGGCCACCTTCCTTTACATTTGTTTTCATCAGTTTCCATGCTATTCTAGCCATTTTGTTGCTCCATATGAATTTTATTGTTACTTTTACTAGCTTAGTAGTTATCTGGTAGTTTGTTGGTAAGGCACCAAAATAAGTAATTTTATTTGGTTAGAATTGTTGTTTTTATTATATTAACTCAACCTAACCATGAGCATTTGACATTCTTTCAATTATTGAGATCTGACTTTATTTGGGTGATTAGTGCTTTATAATTGAGTTAATACAAGTTTCTGTGTTTGTCTTGGGAGGTAGATTCCCAATTATTTAATGTTGTCTTTAAATGGAATTTCTCTTTCTATCTCTTGCCCTTGGGCTTTGTTGTTCATATATAGAAAAGCAGATGATTTATGTGGGTTTGTTTTATATCCTACTACTTCATTTAATTCATAAATTGTTTCAAGGAGTTTTTTAGATGACTTTCACAGGTTCTCTATCATCTGCAAAGAGTGAAGTGTTGCTTCATCATTGCCAATTCTGATTCCTTCAATTTCTTTTTCTTCTCTTATTGCTACTGCTAGCATTTCTACTACTATAGTGAATAGTAATGGTGATAATGGGCATCCTTGTTTCATCCCTGATTTTACTGGAAATGCTCCAAGTTTATTCCCATTACATATAATATTTGTTGATAATTTTAGATAGATATTATTTTTTTTAGGAAAACTCCACTTATTCCTAAACTTTCTAGTGGTTTTTAATAGGAATGGATGTTGTATTTTATCAAAGGCCTTTTCAACATCTATTGAGATAGTCATATGATTTCTGTTGGTTTTGCTACTGATGTGTTTAATTATGTTGAGTATTTTACTAATGTAGAACCATCACTGCCTCCTCCCTAGTATAAATCCTACCTGATCATGGTAAATTATCCTGATAATAACTTACTGTAGTCTCATTGCTAAAATTTTATTTAAGACTTTTGCATCAATATGTATTAGGGAGATTGGTTTGTTTTGGTTCTTCCTGGTTTAGGTATCATCACTGTTATAAAAGGAGTTTGGCAGAACTCCTTTCTCTGCTATTTTTTCAAGTAGTTTATGTAGAATAGAATATGTAGAATGTTTGGTAGAATTCACCTGTAAATCCATCTGAAACTGTAGACTTTTTCTTAGGGAGTTTATTGATGCTTTCTTCAATTTCTTTTTCTGAAATGGGGTTATTTAAGTAATTCTTTCAATCTGGGCAGTTTGTATTTTTGTAAACATTCATCCATTTCCCTCAGTTTATCCAATTTATTGGCATACAGATCAGCAAAGTAGCTCCAAATTATTTCTTTAATTTCCTCTTCACTGGTGGTTAGTTCATCCTTCTCATTTTTCATACTGGTAATTTGGTTATCTTATTTCTTTTTTTTAATCAGATTAGCCAAAAGTTTGTCTATTGTATTGGTTCTTTCATAAAACGAATTCAGTTTTATTTATTAGATCAATGGTTTTCTTGCTTTCAATTTTATTAATCTCTCTCCCTTGACTTCCAGAATTTCTAATTTAGTATTTAATTGGAGTTATTTGATTTGTTTTTTTTTCCTAGCTTTTTTAGCTGCATATCCAATTCATTGATCTCCTCTGTCTCTATTTTATTCATAATAGGCATTTAAAGATATAAAGTTTTCCCTTCAAAACTGCTTTGGCTGCATCCCATAAATTTAATGATGTCTCATTAGTATCATTTTCTTGGATATAATTATTATTTCTATTATTTCCTGTTTGATCCACATTATTTAAGATTAAGTTATTTAATTTCCAATTAGTTCTTGGTTTATTTTTCCATGGCCCTTTATTACATGTAATTTTTATTGCATCATGGTCGGAGAAGTGTGTATGTATTATTTCTGTCTTTCAGTATTTGATTATAAAGTTTTTGTGCCCTAGTACATAGTCAATTTTGGTGTAGGTGCCATGTACTGCTTAGAAAAGGGTATATTCTTTTCTATCCCCATTGAGTTTTGTCCAGAGGTAAATTGTAAGTTTTCACTCATCTTCTTAACTTCCTTCTTGTTTATTTTGCTATTGATTTATCTAGTTCTGAGAGAGGGAGGTTGAAGTTGCCCCATTATTAAAGTTTTCTGTCTATATCTCCTTGTAATTTGCTCAGCTTTCCCTCTAGGAAGTTGGATGCTATATAATTAGGTGCATATATGTTTAGTAATGATATAACTTAATTACCAATGGTGCCTTTTAAGAAGATATAGTTTCTTTCCTTATCACTTTTAATGAGATTGATTTTTGCTTTTATTTTATCTGAGATTAGGATTGCTACCCCAGATTGTTTTTTTTACTTCAGCTGAAGCATAATATATTTTGCTCCAACCTTTTACCTTTACCCTGTGTGCATCTCTCTGCTTCAAATGTGTTTCTTGTCAACAACCTATTGTAGGATTCTGGTTTTTAATTCATTCTGCTATCTACTTCCATTTTACAGGTCAGTTCATCCCATTCAAATTTACAATTAAGATTATGAATACTGTATTTCCCTCCATGCTATCTTTCTTCATTTATATTTTTCTCTTATTGCTACCAAAATTTTAACTACCTTTCCCTGTTGACTTTTCTTTTAAAAATTTAATTTTGCTTATTTTCACTTATACCTTCACTTTCCCTTTAATCAGTCCCTTCTTTCCTTATCTTTCCCTTTCCTAATACCCCCTTCCCTGTAGATTCATTTAGATTTTTAAACCCAAGTGGGAATGCACCTTATTCCCTCACTGCGCTAAAATCTATTGAATAGAATTTACTCAGCAATCACATTCTCCCTACTTTTCCCTCTAAAATTATAAATCTTTGTGCACCTTCCCTTGGTGCTATTTATTGCTCTAACACTATTAATCAGGTATGATCAATCACAGTTTGATTATCTGATTGCTTGATAAGCTCATATTGTTATCAACTTATAACAGATTGTTTACTTGATAAGCCGCATTGACTCAAATTGCATCAAATCAAAATTATATTCATTTTTTACCCAGATTCTTTCAAGTACACACAATCCTCCTCATGAGCCATAGTATCATCCAAAGCCATTTCATTTCTTGAACTACCTGTGCCCCTCCCCACCCAGGCCTATTGTCTCTCACACATTACCCTCTCTGGGAAGAGGACCTCCCCCTACCCAGGACCTTGGTACTTTTAACCCTCTTGTTAAGTGAAGCATGGCTTAAGTCAAACCCTGATCTAATTAACTGCAAGAATCTAAAAGCTCTCTTAAGTACTGGGAGGCTCTGGAAGTCTCACCTGAGAACCTTACAAATAATTTTAAGTTACAGTCATTGACTCAGGTCCTCAGTTTATGATGCCCTCATTAGACAAGGTGCTAAGCCCCTGATAAAAATAAGTCAAAGGATAATCAAACACTTAAATTTAAAGTTAACTGTTAAGACCCCTGCTTATGAGTTTTCTTTTCCAGTTGGTTATTTTTACTTTTAACAAGGTTGATTTCTTTGGTCAACTTTTCATAATTTTCCTGCTTGACCTTCATTCCTTTTCCCCATTTTTCTTCTTCCTGTCTTCATTGGTTTTTAAATTCTTTTTTAAGTTTTTTAAGTTCTTCTATGAGCTTTGGAATTTGAGTCCAATTTATAGAGTGTTTTGATATTCCCCTGTTAGTGATTTTTCACTGCTTTTTTCTTCAAATGTGGCCTTTCTGTCATCTTTCTTTGTCTGTAAAGTACCTTTCTATAGTGAATACTCTTAGTTTTTGTTTTTTTTTGTTCATCTTTGGTGTTTTAGTTCTGCTACTGGGAGCATAGATCCAAGCTTTTTTTTTTCTTTGCTGGGGCTGGGCTCTGATCCCTGGTTTATTGGTCAAGATGTTGCCTATGCAGTCCAGGCCTCAACTTTGCAGAGATTTTTTTCCCTCCTTTATGTCCAGTTTCTGACTTAATAATGGTTTGTTCCCAACCCAGTTCTGTCTTTTATTCCAGTGTTTTCAGGGTTCAGACTTTGTTTGGGGTTGGTGGCCTCTGTGCTGGCATGCTATCTAGCTGCCCATATCTCTGCTACTATTATGCTGTCAGGACCTGGATTGCACTGTGGCTAAATGTCTCCTGCTGGCTTTCCCACTCTTCTGGACTTCACATCCCCTTTTCCCCCAAAGACACAGGCCTTCACTTAAGATCGTCCACAATGTCTGCAGTTGAAAACTTCTTTGAAACTTCTCTTTTTCTTGATGGGATCTATAGTGTGAATGTCAGAGTGGAGGCTTCATTTTTCTTTGGTAGGGAAGAGTTACAGGAGCACATTAGCTTCAGGCTGTCATCTTGCTTCTGCCCTGGAAGTCCAGTGGCTTCCTTCCTTCCACCTTCCAGCTCATCTTTATAAAAATCTTATTTTTGTGGGGAAAGGGGGGGGGAGATTATGTTTACTCTTAAAACAAGAATATTTTAGTAATGTGTAAAAAAAAAGAAATAAAGATAATAAATGTAAAAAATTGAAAATTAAAAAAAATAAAATAAATCATAAGGAAACTTCATCATATAGCTTATTTTTATGCTGATTTGGTACTAGTTACCAGCAAGGAGGGCAAGGACTTGTCCCTTCCAACTCAAAGGATAGCTTAAAGACAAACAAGCAAGACTTAATGCCACAAAAGGGAACCAAAACCTTTTCATTAGGCAAAGTTCCCAGCCTACTTCCAGTTGGATGCTAATTCCATGATCTCAACTAGAGAGAATTCAGAGACCCTCTAAACCTTGTTCTTGTTAGGGGCACATTATGCCCCAAGATCTGCAAGTTCTTACCATCTGCTCTATTACTTTCTCTACCTGAGTTTTCAAACCTCTACCATAACTGAACATAAATGCTAACTTTCTTTTCTATGCTGTCGCCGCCAATTAGAATATGAGTTTCTTTGAGAGCTATGACTGTTTTGTATCAGCAACACTTAAGATGAATGCTTGGTATGGAGTAGTTGTTGAATAAAGTCTTTTTTTTAGTTTCATTGTAATTCTCTATCAAGGATAAGCAACCTACAGCCAGCAGCAACCTGTCTTTTTATTTTACTTTTACTTTATTTATTCACAATTAAGAATGTTTTTTACATTTATACATATAATAAAACTTCATTTCAAAATGCACAAACATAATTAAGTTTGTAGGTGGAACAAAAGTAGGCACCAGTCAAGCTTCTTAAGTAGTTTGCTGATCCCTGATTTATAGTCTGTTTCCTCTAATTTCCTTTCATTATCTATCCTTGGGTGGAAAATCAGCAATAATTAACCTTTGAAAAAATTAAACGGGCATATATATATGTATATATATGTATATATATATGAATAAAATAATATGAACAATTATAATTAATTCAAGTCATTTCAAATGAAAAATTTGTGAAATAGATTAATTTGTAAGTTTATTATACATGTCAAATCAGGAAAACAGCTCGTAGCCTATTATATAATGATTAGAATATAAAGGAAATAAGGGGAGAATTATGAAATAAGATAGACTAATATAAAAAAGAAACAGATTATATTTTGCATTAAGTGTAAGGAAAAGGAATAATGATGGCAATGTACACTGTAAAGAGTAATGACTCCAGAATAATTGTTGAATTTAAATCCTGTCTCTTATAGCCTCTTTGATCTTGAATAAGTCACTTAAACCTCCTAGGCCCTATTTTCTTTATAAAATGAGGATGCCAAATCCAACTGCTTCTAAGATCACTGCAGTTCTAGACATCAATCTATGGGTAGATAGCTATTATGTTCCGACCTGCTTTAGGTCTAAGATTCTATTAATTACATTTTATTGATAGCAGAGAGCCAAATAAAGTTTTTGGGGAGAAAACATTAGGTACCTACAACTAGGTACCTCAGTGGGTAGAGTGCCAGGCCTAGTGTCAGTTAGACTTGACTTAAAATCTGATCTCAGATACTTTCTAGTTGTGTGACTTAAGACATTCAAATTCTATTTGCCAGTTTCATCAGCTATTTAATGGAGTTTTTCTAAGAATGAGATATAAAATGTGACTTTTTAAAAATTGTATGTCTGTCACACAGTAGGTACTATGTAAATGTTAGCTGCTTTCATTATCATTATAATTATTGTTATTATTCTTAAAGAGATTATCTTGGCAGCTTTGTGAAGGATGGAGATGAAAAATTCTGGAATCAGCTTACATAAGAAGTAATGTGAGCCAGAAATGAAATGGTAGTCTAAATAGAGAGAAAATAATGAATGAAAGCTATGTTATAGAATCAGAAATCACAAATCAATTTTCCAAATGTGATCCCAATGAAAACAGAAGAAAGCAAAATAATTAGTCCCCTCAATCTGGTTTATATTTCTATAATTACAGCTAAATATTATCTATTTTGAATAACATTATATATGGAAGTCATTTAAGAGTACAGTCATGTCTTATTTTATTGTGCTTTGTTTAATGTAGTTCACAGATAATTGTGTTTTTTACAAATTGAAAGTGTATGGCAATCTTCTATCAACAAGTCTCCTGCTGCCATTTTTCCAACAGCTCACATGTTTAGGTAACATTTGCTATAATGATCTTTGATGTTAAATTGTTTTAGAGGATAATAAACCACAATCATATAGGGCAGTACACTTAATAAATGTTGTGTGTGCACTCACTGCTACACTGGCCACCTGTTCTGTCTCTCTCCCTCTTCTCGAGCCTCCCTATACTGAGACACAATAATATTAAAATACAGCTGACTTATAACCCAATAATAGTCCCTAAGTATTCAAATGAAATCAATAGGATAAACTTCATTATTATCTTAAGAAACTTCCACAGTCACCCCAATTTTCAGTTACCACCACTCTAATCAGTCAGAAGTCATTAACACAGACAAAACACTCCACCAGCAAAGATTCACAGAAGGTTCTGATAATGGTTAGCATTTTTTAGTAATAAAAAGATATGTACAATTTTTAATACACAAGCTATCTCACACTTAATAAACTGCAATATAATATAAATATGACTTTCAAATGTAAAAAGAAACCAAAAGTTCATGTAAATCATTTAGTGTGGTATTTGATTTATTGCAGTGGACTGGAACCAATTCCATACTATTTCTGAGCTACATCTGTGTTTCACAAAGATTAGAAAGGAGGCAGGAGAAAAGGAAATTAATTTTTGAAGTTATTTCATCTTCTATTCCCTACTGTAACTCCCCTACCCCCATTATTCTATGTAGCTTTAATATTTATATTCTATTAGAGGACAAATTAGATGAATAGATAAATAAATCCAAGGTAAATTAAAGAAAAAGAGACATAAAGTGGAAGGACACAAAGATGCACTTCAGGCATAAAGAACAATATATACAAAGGCAAGGAGCTGAAAGATTATCATTTGGTGAAGATGAGTTGACTGGTACAGCCCTAATTCCCCATTTCAGAGCATCTGGGTTAACTTTCCTTCTTTCTTCTTCTCTGTTTCTACTGTCTTGCTCTACATTTCAACATCTTTATTGGGAGAAAATTAGAAAATATCTTTGGGATCAGCTAGTATTAAGAGTAGTGATAGAGCAATGGCCCTGGAGTCAGGAGAACCTGAGTTTATATCCAGCCTCAGACACTCAATTACCTAGCTGTGTGACCTTGGGCAAATCAGTTAACCCCATTGCCTTGCAAAAAAAAATAAACAAAAAATAAAGGGAAAAGATCTTCATTTTACTGTCCTACAGATAACACTGATATCCCACTGATACTCAATTAGAATTTTGTCTAAAATGATTTATAAGATCAAGCCTTCAGGGATCTCTGTGCCTTCAACTGGAGTATGGATTACCTGCTGCTGTCTCCTAATGTGCTGTCAATTGTGTTCATGGAGAGACACACATAAATTGTCCTATTGAAAGCAGCTTTATCCCTTTTTCTTTTGCTAGTGGCAGTAAAGTTTATGAAAGCTACTTCTGTGTGGGATGATGCTTTTCATCTGAATTCACTGCACTACATAAATGGAATGCTAAGTTTGGGAACGGTACCTTTCAATGTGATTAGAGTACAGATACTGTCAAGGAGAACAATGTGAAAGAAGTATGTAAATACAAGCAGGAGTCAAAATATAAAGGGCTTTAAATGCTAAGATGAGAATTTTATATTTTATCCTAGAGGCAGCAAGAAAATATGATAGTAAGAGACCTGAGTCCTGTGAATATTATTTTGGCAGTTAGTGTGGAATATGAATTAAAAAGGAGAGAAATCAAAAGGTTATAATTGTAAAGGTCACAGTCTAAACAGAAGAGTTGCAATAATAAAAATAACAATAAAACAAGATTTGAGAAAGAAAGATTCAAAGACTGCAATGGAGTCATGAACAAAAGAAGGAAGAGGATGCCTGAAACAGAATTAAATATGAAGGAGGAGCAGATTTTGGGGGGAGATCATTAGGGGAGTATTATTTTAGGCACAATTTTGGAAGGTCCAAGGTACCTATTAGACATCCAGAAAAAGTGGTCTAGCAGATACTGGGCAATGCTGCACTTAGATTTAAGGAGATGAATGAGAACTGAAATTTTAAGTCATAAGCAGAGGAGTAATTAAACACATGGGAAATATCATGAAAAGAGAGGATACAGAGAGAAAAGAATAGAGGATCCAGGGACCTTCTCATGTGGTCCTACCCAGATGAAGCAGGAAATGAATTATGGTGACAACAGATCAAAAGACTAAGAGGGAATCAGACAGGCAGGACAAAAATCAAGAAAGTGGAGATAGGACACTGGTTATATACAATAATGTCAAAAGCTACTCAGAGGTCAAAAGAGTTGAATGAAGAAAAGATTCCAGATTTCAGTAAAGAAATGAATGGAAATGAGGAAGAAAGGAATCAAACTATAAGAAACCAAATATGAGAAAATTTTGTAGTGAAAAAATGTGTAAAACATGCTATCAATATTAAAATTAAATGATGCATTATGCTTACTATTCAACTGCATCTGGAAATAATGCATTCACACTGATATTCTATTAGAATAGATCACAACAAGAATAGGGATAAACTGTAGCTATGTCATTTGTAAGGTATATAAATGCCTGTGAAACAAAAATATTTTCTAAGACTTTTGGTGTACCCTAAGGGAAGAAAATAAGAAAAAGAAGAAGACGAATACAAAGACGACAAATATGAAGATGAAGAAGAGGGAGAGGAAGAAGGAAGAAGGAAGAAGAGGAAGAAGATGCATTTCTATATTGCTTTCTCAAAAAGGCTTAATTGAAGTTACCAGAATTGGTAAAAAAAAAAAAAAACAAAAACCAAAAAAAACCAAAAAATATACCTTAGGAAGCTCTTCAATCTGATTTGCATCTAAATAGAGTTCTTCCAAGGTTTTTTCAAAAGTGAAAATTTCCTTGGGCACCTGTTCCAAACTGCAGTGGGAGTAATCAAGGGTGGTGACTGGTTCTTCTTCACCTCGAAGACAACGACATGGCACCAACCGCACAAACAAATTTCGCTTTGTAGTCATTTTCAGGCACTGCAAAATCCAAAAATAAAAATAAAATTTAAAATAAGACTGAAAATATCTACTACTAAAACCTTCACCAGTGGCTTATTAGGGCAAAGTATTAATCAGTTTTCCAAGACCACAAAATGGGTAGCATGCTAATGGCAGATCCTATAAGCTGAAAAATAACTGTTAAACATGGACACAGTCACATGCTATGTATCCCTTGTCTGAGAACAAGTATTACTAAATTCAGAGAACAATCACCAAAAGAGGCTTTTTTAAGAAGAAATTTTACTACAAAGGGGTTCATCAAATTGAGTTAAGAGGCATTATTTCCAGATAAATTCTTAACTTTTTCTGTGGCATGAATTTCTTTTTTCAGTCTGGTGAAGTATATGGAACTAATGTTCATTTTAACAATTACAAAGGAACCAGTTAAAGCAATATAATCATCTAATTTTTTTTTAAAATAAAAAATGTATATGGGTAGAGAAATCTTGAAATCAATTTATCAACCCCTTGGAGGTCTGTAGACTCCAAGTTAAGAACCCATGGGGTACAGCAACTCATCTACTAAGGCATGAAATGGTTGCAATCTATGTCAGTGGGGAAAAAAATGCACTGAAGAAAATATTTCTTTAGCAGACATTAATTTTCTCTTCTTTATTAAAAAAAGCAAAACACAAAACCAAAAAAAAAAAGAAAAACCCAGAAAAACATTTGTGATATATATTCATAGTGAAATATACTCTCATATTGGTTGTATTTAAAAGTATGTCTTCTAGGGGCGGCTAGGTGGCGCAGTGGATAGAGCACAGGCCCTGGAGTCAGGAGTACCTGAGTTCAAATCCGGCCTCAGACACTTAATAATTACCTAGCTGTGTGGCCTTGGGCAAGCCACTTAACCCCATTGTCTTGAAAAAAAAAACACCTAAAAAAAATTTTAAAAAGAGAAATAGAGATAAATTAAAAAACAAATTATTATTTAGAATTAAAAATTAAGTAATTATCAATAAATTATTATACTGAAACCAAACAAAATAGATTGGAAATGATATTTGTCATCAAACTCCTTTCTACTTAGTCTCAAATAAAATTCAAGCACTTTTCCATTTTTATAGCAAAAACTAAAAAAAAATTAAATGTTCTCTATGTTCACAGATAAATGTAATTTCACCCAAAAAAACCAACAATGAAAGAGGCACATTCTGAAACATTTCTATTTTTAAAATAGTTGATTATCATGATGACTTCAAAAATGAGATTCTGATTGAGTCTTATTCTAGATATAATTAAGATATAAAATTGCATTTTACATGAAGAAGAGACATCATGGAAAGGGAGAATAATGGCCTTCAAATTTGGAAGACCTGAGTTCTAAATCCTGCTTCTGATAACATGCTTGCTATATGATCATAGGTCTAACTAATTACAACCCTTCAATGTATCAGGAAACTCTCAATGCCTACAAGTTATACATGACTTATCAACTTGCACTAGTTTGTAGAAAGTTTCTATATTAGGATGCTTAAAAAAAATCACAAATGTGGAGATATTATAAAAACTTTATAAATTTGTATGAGAAGATAGACTTGGAACAAGAAGACATACTTTTTTTTAGGGGTTTTTTTTTTTTTGGCAAGGCAATAGGGTTAAGTGGCTTGCCCAAGGCCACACAGCTAGGTAATTATTAAGTGTCTGAGGCCGGATTTGAACCCAGGTACTCCTGACTCCAGGGCCGGTGCTCTATCCACTGCGCCACCTAGCCGCCCCTAGAAGACATACTTTTTAATACAACCAATATGAGAGTATATTTCACTATGAATATATATCACAAATGTTTTTCTGGGTTTTTTTGTTTTTTTTTTTTGGTTTTGTGTTTTGCTTTCTTTAATAAAGAAGAGAAAATTAATGTCTGCTAACAAAAAAGTAATATAAAAATTACTTTTAAAAAAGGTAATGGGGAAGCTAGGTGGCGCAGTGGATAAAGCACCGGTCCTGGAGTCAGGAGGACCTGAGTTCAAATCCGGCCTCAGACACTTAATAATTACCTAGCTGTGTGGGCTTGGGCAAGCCATTTAACCCCATTGCCTTGCAAAAAAAATACAATAACTGAATGCAGAGAATTTGAGAAGGTTATTAACAATTCAGAAAAGGGATAATGAGGTCCTATACTACAACAGTGGCTGTTTGAATGAAGAGAGGGGTATGGAAGTAAGAAATATGTAAATGGAAATCAATTGTAGGTAACTGATTAAATACTGTGGATATGGAAGACAAATGACTCAAATATTGAAAACTACAACAGAAATGGCAAAGTCTAGAAGAAAAATAATTTGGGAGTTACTGTAAATTCTGTTTTAAATATGTGAAATTTGAGATTTCTATAGGACATTGAGATGGACATGTCCTGTAAACAGACAGTACTATAGGACAAGAATGCCATATTATAGCAATATCCAAGATGGTATCTCTTTATGCTCCATTAAATAAACTTCTCTCTTATGATCAATAATCAAAATATGATATGTATGATTATTCCTTTATATCATCAATAAACTAAAAAAAAATGCAGTTTCCTAGGGACTTCTTATACCTGCATCAAAAATGTCCTCAAGATATGTACAGATTATGATCTTAAAGATATTGTGGAGATAAGAAAGCAGAAAATAAGTTCAAACTAACTGCTTTTTTGATTAATTATTGGCAGTAAAGTAAAATGAGTGATTTCTCACAGATCCTCCTATTTTTCCTCTCCCTTATGTAACAAAAATTGACATTCTATGTGCCCCCAACTATGTCAACTTCAGCACACATCCATCCCTCTATCATCCAAATACATGGTTTTTTGTTTCCACATTACATAGACTAATTTATATTAATTCAACTTTCTTAAGAAACAGGGGCAGCTAGGTGGCGCAGTGGGGGCAGCTAGGTGGCACAGTGGATAGAGCACTGGCCCTGGAGTCAGGAGTACCTGAGCCTAAAAGAAAAAAGAGGAGTACCTGAGTTGAAATCCAGCCTCAGTCACTTAATAATTACCTAGCTGTGTGGCCTTGGGCAAGCCACTTAACCTGATTGCCTTGCAAAAACCTTGAAAAAAAAAGAAATAGTAATAATGTTCGTCACTTTCTGGGTTTTTATTCACTTTCCATTTTTGGCATCAATGTTATGTTTAACTATATCAGGTTAAAACTTTTCATTAAAATGATATTTTCTCACTATAAAAAAATGGATGGATAATATAAAGGCAAGGAAAAATAAGTCATTTTTCATGTCCAAGAACTAATAGTATATCTTATCTCTATAAGTATACTGTAGATAGAATATAAGATTTAAAGACAGTAAGGATTTGATTCATACCCTAACTCTGACACTAGCTGTTAGACCAGAGGCAAGTCAATTAACCTCTTTGAGCTTCAGTTCCCTCATCTTTAAGATTGTTGTTGTTCAATTGTTCAGTCATATTTGATACTCTGTAACCCCATAAGGGTTTCCTTGACAAAGATCTTATAATAGTGTGCCATTTCCTTTTCCAGTTCATTTTACCAGATGAGAAAACTGAGGCAAACCAGGTGAAGTGACTTCGCCAAGATCACAATAGCTAGTAAGTGTTTAACATCAGCCTTCAACTCAGGTCTTCTTTACTCCAGACCCAGCAGTCTCTCATCTACCATGCCACTATGCTATAATACCTGTAATACCCATGTGGCAGGGATGTTTGTAAGAATTCTGTGAAAGAATATATATACACATACACATACACACATATATGCATGCATGTAAAAAAGTGGTTAGAAAAGTTTAAAAACTTATATAAAATCAGCTGTTTTTTATAATCCAGCAATGGACTCATTTAATTTGGTCCCCACCTAGCCTCATCAGGTAGTTGTAGTACTGGCATAATTATGATTTACAGAGAATAGTTTATACTCTGAGATACTTTCATAATTTAGTAGATTACCACCAGAAAAAAAAAAAAAAGGTTGTAAACACAGATATATTACTGATTTTCTGCTTTCTACTATCTCCCCCTGGTGGCAGCAGAGAGCTAGACAGAGCAGCACTAAGGAGCCAAGCTTTAGGTCTGTGGAACTGAATTATAAGTTAGAGTTCCATTAAAAACAAAAAGAAGGGCTGCTAGGTGGATAATTACCTAAACTGTGTGGCCTTGGGCAAGCCACTTAACCCCTTTTGCCTTGCAAAAACTTAAAACAAACAAAAACAGAAAGCACCTTATTTCAAAAGCAGCAATTTATAAATTCAAGAGAATATCACATATTTAGTTTTGAAATATCTGTCTGTTTGACTGAAAAAAAAAAAAGAGATGTGGTGATGTAACTTCTCCTTACTACACCAAAGTGCCTCCTCATTCCTCATTCTTGTCTACCAGGCAGATCTCTTAACAGCAATCTAGTTATACAATTTTGTATGAAGTTATAAGAAGTATACTATCTTTTTTTTTTTTTTAAGTTTTTGCAAGGCAATGGGGTTTAAGTGGCTTGCCCAAGTCCACACAGCTAGGTAATTATTAAGTGTCTGAGGCTGGATTTGAACACCAGTACTCTTGACTCCAGGGCTTGTGCTCTATCCACTGCACCACCTAGCCACCCCTAGAATTATACTATCTTAAACCTAGCTATGTTTGTTCCACTTCTGTTTACTAAACAAAAGTTCTGAGCAGACAGCTTGCAACATACTTCATATGCAGGTCTCACACAAAGAAAAACCACTTTCAAACAAACAATGGTAGATTACTACCATTGAGAATCATCTCATTAGTGATGATTTATTTAATTTTCACTTAAACCATAGTAGATGTCTATTATTTTTTAAATAACTTGCAAAACCCTTTCCTAATAAAAAATTCTGAAAGTAGTGAAATGATTATTATTATCCTCAATTAATAGATGGCAAACAATAGATTAAATAGGATGACTTTATAAAAATAGCATACATAGCAAAGGGAATAATAATTATAAAAAATATTAAAAACACATTAAAAAACACCTAGCAATGTATAAACTACAGAATGAGGGTCAAGAAAAAAAATCACATGATTAGAGAGGTTATTATAGCCAACTCTGTCATTAAATAGTTGCTTTCATATGGGTAATTAATTAAGATTGTCTACAAAATTAAGAGTAGAATAGACTTTGGAGATATATCCAACATTATAATCTCTCAGGTCATTTTCACTGGGCAGCTTGGTGATGCAGTGGATAGAGCACTGACTCTGGAATCAGGAAGACAGGAATTCAAAACCACCCTGAAACAACTGACACCAGCTGTGTGACCTTGGGCAAATCACTTAACCCTGAATGTCTCACATCCAGGGTCATATCTGTTCATATCTGGTCACTGGACTCGGATGGCTCTGGAGGAGAAAAATGAGACCAGTGACTTAGTACAGTTCCCCTGAAATCCAGTTCATGTGCTTGTCATAGCATCACCTCCCTCATGTCATGGCCTTCTTTGAGAACAAAAACAAACATCATCATATTTCCACTACTGAAATTATATGACTGTTAGAGGCTTAAAACTATAGCTTTATCAAAGCACTGAACTATTCGGACTCCTTTTATGCCCTACTCCAACTCTGCAAATCAGGATGTTAAAATACTGACAATTCAGGAATTTGGGGGGGGGGGGGGGGGGCAAGGAAAGAAATTAACCAGATTTATGGATGTTTAAAGGAGTTTATTTTCTCCCTCCTAAAGCTGAACATAATGGAATTTTAATTATCCATCAGGAATTATTTTTGGAATAGGCAATCTGTTAATATTAAACTAATTTTCTAAAGTTAACTTCTATGAAATACTTCTTTTTATAATATATTTAGTAAAAAAAAAGCATAATCCAACTTACAAATATTCATCTACTACTTGGAGCAATCAATTTTTTTTATTAGGCTTTTTTTTTGCAAGGAAAATGTGGTTAAGTGGCTTTCCCAAGGCCACACAGCTAGGTAATTATGAAGTGTCTGAGGCAGGATTTGAGCTCAGGTACTCCTGATTCCAGGGCCGGTGGCTCTATCCACTGCGCAACCTAGCTGCCCCAATATTTTTTAACGTTAGAGAGAGAAGTCATAAAAATTCTAAAGACACTGAGCTTCATCAGATGAAGAACTAAAATAGTTAAGTTATTGAAGTTTGAATATCAACAGGCACAGGTACTAATTGTTATGCATCATAAATCTATGAAATAAAAAATGTTTTTAATTTATATATTCATTACAAATAGCTATGATATTTCAATCAAATAAAGTTCAAGTTACTCACCACTGTATTGCAGTTATCTCCCTGATGTTACTTCCCTGAGCTCTAAAAGTCAACATTCTATAAGGAGCAAAGAAAGATAAGATTAGCTTGACAGGACAAATCTGAAATACTACAAAGCAGTAATTATCAAAACTATTTGATACTGGCTAAAAAATTAGATTATTGTTTCTTCCTTAAGGATATGATTTCTCTCTCATCACACTCAATTGGATCAATGTACAACATGGAAACAAAGTAAAGACTGACAAATTGCTTTTTGTGGGGGGTGGGGGGAGGGAAGTAAGATTGGGGAAAAATTGTGAAACTCAAAAATAAATAAAATCTTTAATAGAACAAAAAAATTAAGATTAGTAGAACATATTAGGTATATATATATATAAAACAAATAAAAGCAAACAAAGTAGCACTTTGTTCAATATATATTCAAAGATATCAACACTAGAACAAGAACTCACAATTCTACAAAAACTACTGGGAAAACTAGAATAGAAATTAGATATGACATTCACATACTATATAAGCTTCAAATGTTATAAAACTTGCATATGAAAAGTCACACTATAAAGATATTAAGTATAGATAAATGAAGGGCTCATGATCCAACAAAGAATAAAGGAGATAAACTGAAAGAAGTTGAAAAATGTATTATTAAATAAACTTTAAAAGTTTTGTTGTGTTTTGCAAACAATCAATGCAGTTAAAATTAGAAGTGAAAAATTTAACTTGGAAAAAAATCTTTAAGGAAATTTCTCTGATAAGACCTCAAAACAAAGACAGACATTCCCTAAAAGATGAATGATAAAAGGTTATGAATAAGTAGTTATTAAAGGAAGAAATCAAGCACTAAGAGAAGTACAAATTAAAACTCTCTTCACATCCTTCATTCTTGATCTCACCTCAGTCCCTGATACCCTCAAATAATCTCCTTTTCCTTCATATTCCTTCAACAGGCTTTTGTGACAATAATTTCTCCTAATTATCTCCTATCTATCTGTTCCTTCTCAGTTTCGTTTATTGGTCACAAAAGATATCCCCTATCTGCCTTGTACTTAAATTACTTTTTCATTTGATGATCTTATCAATTCCCATAGATCTACTTATCAATCTCTATGAAGCTCCTGACCTCATCTAACACATATCCAACTACAAAACAAACATCTCAAACTAGATGCCTCATAGACATCTTAAACTTAACACATCCAAAACTGAATCCAAAAAACTCATTCCCTCCCCCCCAAAATCATCTTTCTACCTTCCCTATTATGGCTGAGCATACACCATCATTCTCACCAAGACTTACAACCTTTAATCTCCCACTTTTTTTCATTTTCCATAACCACTGGCTGTCAAGTCTGTTGATCTACCTTCAAAACATTTCTCATACATGTTCTAATACAGCTTCTCACCACCTTACACCTAGACTACTGTACTAGTCTACCTTTCCCAGGTCTTTCTCCACTCTGATCCATCCTTCTTTAAGTTAAAGAAAGTGATCTTCTTAAAATACCAAATCTAGTAAATTCCTATTACATCTATGATGAAAAATACTATCTCCATCTGGCTTATATAGTGCCTTATAACCTTCCTAGCATTCCTATACCTTATTATCCCATGTCCTTTGTGATCCAATGACATTGGCTTCCTTGCTATTTACACAAGACATTCCATTTCTAGACACCAAATATTTTCACTGGCTGTCTTCCATACCTGTAATGCTCCCCCTCCTCAACTCTAACTCTTGGCTTCCCTGGAGTCTTTCAAAGCTTATTTAAAATCCAACTTTGCAAAAGACTTTCTTAGTCCCACTTAATATTAGCTCCTTCTCTTCAGGATTATCTCCAATTTATCCAATACAAGTTCTGTTTATGTATAACTATTGACATGCTAATTGCCCCCATTAGACTGTGAGCTCCTTGAGTATGGGAGATTTAAAATTTTTTTTTCCTTTCTCTGTATCCACTAACAGTGCCTAGCATACAGTAAGCATTTAATAAGCATTTAATAAATACTGGTTACCTAGAATCATTAAACTGGCAAAGATAATAAAAAGAGTGAAAAATTTTGTAAGGGCTACGGTACAAGAGGTATGGTATCATTCTGAAAAGCAATATTGAGGGGTGGCTAGGTGGCGCAGTGGCCAGAGCACCGGCCCTGGAGATAGGAGTACTCGAGTTCAAATCCTGTCTCAGACACTTAATAATTACCTAGCTGTGTGACCTTGGGCAAGCCATTAAACCCATTGCCTTGTAAACCCCCCTGCAAAAAGCAATATTGAATTGGACCCAGAAAGACTCTACACAGTGTATCATCTTTGATCGAGTAATACCACTATTTGGTCTATGTCTCAAAAAGAACAAAGAAAATAAGGGTGCTCCAATTAATTGGAGAATGACTGAATATATGTGAATTAATAGAAACTTTGATACTTAAAGAATTCTCAGCAATGAAATCTCTAACCATGAATCCTGAGGACGATTGATAATCTATGTTACCTATCTCCTTAAAGAAAAATGATGAATTTAAGAAGAATGAAAACAAAAAGGTAATAAGGAATGACTATTATTTTATGAGTAGGGAAGTGATATGGTGTCACCTAAGCTTTAGGAATATCACCTTGGCAGCAGAAAAGAGGAGAAATATGGGGAAGGAAGATCAATAAGGTAGCTATTACGTTTAGGTGAGAAATGCTGAGATTCTAAACGAGGATGGTAGCTCAGAGAATAGTAAAACAGATGTTATACATGTTGTCCAGGTTGGACGATCAAAATTGGTAATTGACTAGCAACCTGGGTAAAAGGTAAGTGAAAAGTCAAAGATGGCAATGAGCATCTTGGCATTTAGGATGGTGTTACTTATCCTCTGGATAATTAGGGAAAATCTTAAAAAAAGGAAGAATTTAAGGGATGAGCAACATTATATTAATGTATTAAACAACATAAACCAAGTATATAAAAAGAGACAGTCTTGATAGCAAATAGTTAACAGGGAGGTTAAAGACTGGTAGGTGACTAAAATGAAAGAGCTCTGTGCTATAGTAGATTAAGACAATTAAAGGCAAAACCCTTGCAGAAGGATACCTTCTTCTCCATAAGGAAGGATGTCAAATCCAGGTTGAAAACCAAGTAGGACAAATACAGATTATTAGATTAGATTGCAAGAAGCCCTTATATATACAGCCTAAGTGATATAAGGAGACTCATACCCCAAAAAAAATATTCTCCCCCCCCCCCCAGAAACACACAAAATTTTTGAAAGTAGGAGTGCAGGGGCACAGCTAGGTGGTACAGTGGATAGAGCACCGAACCTGAAGTCAGGAGGATCCAAGTTCAAATCCTGTCTCAGACACTTAATTATTACCTAGTAGTGTGACCCTGGGTAAGTCACTTAATCCCACTGCCTTGACAAAAAAAAATTAGGAATGTATAGGGCATAGAATTACAGAATGCAAACACCATGGCAATTAAAATATCTGGATAAAATGTGATTAATTAAACAAACTCATTAAGAAAATATAGAATTGAACATAATAACAATGGTTAAAAACAAGAACAATGTCTAATAGAGTAAATATTCCCTATTCAATGAAAACTACTAAAAACAACCAGAAAACAATCTTGAAGAAATTAAGTTTCAGAGTAAGGTTTCTAAACATTTTTTGTGTGCTTTGTCAGTCTGAAATAACGTTTTTTTAAAAGTGCATATGTATATAAGGAAAATATGGGAAAATTATTAACAATATATATTTTAAAGTATATGGATACCAGGTGGGAACTCTTGCTTAGGTCAACAATTCACACTATATGGTATAATAAGCTCCAAATAAATAAACACTTGTGATAAATATTTTAAAAATCATATAAAATTGGAGGAAACTGGAAAGAGATAAGTTTCTCAATTACAGCTAGAGAACAAATAGCCAACCATGTGTGTATGTGTATGCGTGTGTATATACACATACACACATATATATAGCTTTTTAAAATTCTCTGAAGTGTTTTATACATATTATCTGATTTGATCAAAACAATCCTGTGAAACTGATGCTATTTATCATCTTCATTTTACAAATGAGAAAACTGAGATCAGAAAAAAGAAAACTGATTTAGCCAAGATCACAGTAATAGTCACCTCATGCCTAGACAATCTGCAAAATCTTCTTAATCTATCTTTCAATTTATTTTTCTACACTCAAGAGGCCAAAATGATCAAACTTTCAATAAACCCCAGTGGTTTGCTATTTATTGCCAGTATCAAATATCAGGTCTCTTATTTTGCATACAAAGACCGTCATAAGCTGACCTTTTAAAATTCCAATCACCCTACACCTGACACCTTAATTCTTTTACAGTGTATTCTGCAATCCAGTGACAGGAGCTTCCTTGAGGTTCCTTGAACAAAACATTCCATATTTCCAAACTCCAGACATTTTCAGTGCTTGTTTCCTATGCTTCAGATGTTCAGCATTTTCATCTCCTGGCTGGCCTGACTTATTGAAATCTTAAAGAAAAGTATTTTTGACTTAACAATATTGTCATAATTTAATTGAAGTATTTTGTCAATGAAATGACTGATGTAGTACAGGGCAGATAAATCTTTTCTCAAAAAGCAGCCACATACTACCCTTTACAAACTCTATGGTTCTGTCATAGGCATTTTCTCTATTATGTAGATAGAAAACACTCCATCTCTCATGTCTTTGAACTATTATTTTTCCTCAATTTTATCACACAGCATCTCTAAATTCCTTCAGAATTTAACTAGAATGATATTCTACTTGATGACTTTTCTGATAACTACCAAACTACTAATGTTCTCTCACTTTTTTTATTTCCTAATATATATATATATATATATATATATACACACACACACATATATATACACACACACACACACACACACACACACACACATATATTATACACACACAATAGTTAAATATGTACATTTCTCCCTTAATAAAACTAAACGCCATGAGAACACTGATGGTTTTACATTTTGCCTTCATATTTCTAACAGGCAGTATAAACTTGACTCAAGGTAAATGCTTAAGAACTGTCTGTTGATTAAGAAACATCTACAGGGTCATAATAAAATCACTGGAATATTGAACTACTATCAAAATAGGTGAACAGACATTAATCTTTAGATACCTCAGTCATAAATCACATATTCCAAATTCCACTTTCACAAGTCCAAGATCGTCTAGTTAACAGAGGTAAAAATCCCATAGAAATTAATCTAAGTACCCACACACACAAAGTCAATGTATGTCCAGATTTCACTAAAACTTTCAAGGTTGTTAATCTGATTACAAAAAAGCTTTGTACAATGAATAATCTTACATAGCAAATAATTTCTTTTGATCTTAGCTAAACAGTTATGTTCTCTAACAAACATAAATGAAATAAGGTTATTTTTGTTACAGGTTTTTTAAAAAGGGAATCAACCTAAATTTTGGTTGATATAATAATATCCACTGAAGCTGCCACAAAGAATCAATTTAATTATCCTTTAGTAAGAATGAGGAAAAAACAAATTCAACTAAACTGACAAAAGACAAAAAGCAGAAAATTTTAAAAGATGGTTTGTACATAATATTTCCCACTTGTAAGCTCTGAATTCAGACCCAAAATGAATAAATGAAATAAACCGAAAAGCTCTCATTAAGGACTTACTTTATGCCATGCATCATGTTAAGAGTAAGAATACAAACAAAATTGAAATAATCCTTTTCCTCAAGGAGATTTAATTGGGAAAAGGGACATTAAAAAGCAGACCTCAGCTTCAGGGCAAAAAAAGAAAGAACAAATGGTCTTTGGGATGCCATGGACAGGAAAAGAGAAAGGTCCAAGAAAATTCAAGGTTCACTGTCAGCTCATATAACAATGAAACATCTGGGGTAGAAAGAGAAGTAATGAAGGTATAACAAATAGGTGTAGATAGTGGATTGGGCCTAGGGATCTTCCAACTTTAACAAAGAGAAGATAACTCCCTATCCATTCAAAGTGAAATATAAATTCATGTCCAGCTCAAAGAAGGAGGAGGGGTTCAACCTAATACACAATAATATGAGAAATTCAAGTGCATGGGGATTATTAATTATTAGTAAATCATCCCATAATTAAGAGTTAGAATTAAAAGGGCTTTTAAGTTCTTTTTAAGATGAACTCTTTTAAGCTCTTTTAATACATTGTTAGTGGAGCTATGAACTCATCCCAAATTTCTGGAGAGCAATTTGGAATTACACCCAAAGGGCAACAAAAATGTGTACACCCTTTGATTCAGCAATACTACTACTGTGGTCTATACCCTGAAGAGATGATGAAAAAGGGTAAAAACATCACTTGTACAAAAATATTCATAGCAGCCTTGTTTCCAAGAAGTGGAAATAAAGTAAACATCCTTCAATTGGGGGAATGGCTTAACAAATTGTGGTATATGTATGTCATGGAACACTATTGTTCTATTAGAAGCCAAGAGGGATGGGAATTCAGGGAAGCCTGGAGGGATTTGCATGAACTGATGCTGAGTGAGATGAGCAAAACCAGAAAAACATTGTACACTCTAACAGCAACATGGGGGGTGATGATAAATCTTGATGGACTTGCTCGTTCCATCAGTGCAACAATCAGGGACAATTTGGGGCTGTCTGTGATGGAGAATACCATCTGTATCCAGAGAAAGAATTGTGGAATTTGAACAAAGATGAAGGACTATTACCTTTAATTTAGAAAACAACAACAACTGATATCTTATTATGTAATCTTGCTATTTCTTATACTTTATTTTTCTTCCTTAAGGATATGATTTCTCTCTCATCACATTCAATTTGGATCTATATATATATATATATATATATATATATATATATATATATATACCATGGAAACAATGTAAAGACTCGCAAATTGCCTTCTGTGGGGGGGGGGGGGGAATAAGATTAGGGGGAAAAAACTGTAAAACTCAAAATAAATAAAATCTTTAAAATAAAAAAAGATGAGCTCTTAAGCTCATCTGAACAAATTTTCCCCAAGAAAATAACTACATAAATAGCAGACTGTCTAAGCCAATCAAAAAATCTTTAATATCCGAAATATTTTTCACAATTATCAGAAAATTAATAGGAGCTATACTAATAAAAAAATAAGTTGCAATAAAATATAATATATAAATATACAATACATCCACAATATAGAAAACTAATAGATTACTTTAAGAATTACTTGCATGCCAGAAGAAAAACAAATTTAACCAGAATAGGAAGACTTAGGGAGACATAGAGGTTTGAAATGGTGCTAAATTATACTCAGATAGTTTTTTTTCCTTATGAAGATTAATTTTAGTTTAAGACTTATGGCTTTACAGTCCCTCCTGATTCAGGTGAATAGTATTGGGACAACAAATTATGAATCAAAAAGCTCAAATCCTGACTTCTGCATTATGATTTTGGACAATCTGTTAACCAGTTTCTATGAGGACAAATTTCCTCAACTTATTGTGAAGATTAAATGAGATAGGAGATAGTAAAGTATGGACAGCAGCACTTCATTATGCTAGATTAATATGGGTTATGATTCTTCTTATTAGTCATGACTGGCTCACAAATACTAAGGGAAAGTCACGACAGGGATATAGATTTCTCTGATTTAACCAAAAAAGAAAGAGATAGAGTCAAAAAAAGGATAGCTATATAGAGCTAAGAAAAAGAGAATGACAAGCAGAATTCAGCAACATAGTTGGGTTACAGAAGAATCAAATAGACTGTGTCAAACAGTTCACCACTCTGGCCACCAGGTGGGTGTGTGGGTCCAATAACTGGGCTTTTATTTCAACAGTTTTCAGAAAGTGCTAAAATGCAGAAATGGAAAAATTTGGGTGTAAGGGAAAGAAAAAAAAAACAACCAAGTAGTAGATATGCCATATTACAAGTACACTCTTTGTAATTTTGAAATGTCTGTTTTTATTTTTAATTTGCTAATTTCCAGAAAAACTAATTATCAATTCTATTGTTTTATAAAGTAGGAAGTTGATTTCTAGAAATGTCACATGATAGTTGAAAGAGAAGGTTTGAATCCTGGTTGCTACTTACATCTCTTATGACCTTGGGCAAATAACTTAATCTCTCAAATCTCAGTCCTCTCAGCTATAAATAATCTGGGTGATCTAGGACAGTGCTCTACATGAATACTTTATGCTTCTTAATAGAATTGTCATTTATCACTATGACCTTTTTTAATGTCAAAATATATTAGCATATTAGAATATTAGCAAAAACTCCACTGTAACAACAAATACTTGTAGAGAGTACCATATGAATACTCACACATATTTCTCCAGTAAATTATTTTAGGCTTTCTACTTTAAATTGTTATAAGACAGGAAGTCAAATACTATTTTAAATGCTAAATATAAAAGAATTTATTTCACTACATGACAGTGGCTTCCTGGTCACATACAATCTTCTAGACAAATATCTATTAGAGCATTATTTAAACAGGTAAGTTTTAGACAAAGAAGTAATAGCATCTACTTACAGATTTTATCTTAACTGTTTTTATGGAATTTAAAACAAATTGTCCAAGTATAAAATCTTCTTCCTTGCATAGTATACATTTCTAAGCTTCATAGTCAAAAGATATTACCAAAAAAATTGGTCAATAAAAATATTTAGCCATTTACTTATTTATTTGGGGGTCTTGCAAGGCAATGGAGTTAAGTGACTTTCCCAAGGTCACATAACTAGGTGATTATTAAATGTCTGAAATTGGATTTGAACATAGATCCTCCTGACTCCAGAACTGGTGTTCTATCCACTGTGCCACCCAGCTGACCCTTATTTATTTAAAAATTTTTTTTTCTATCAGCATGGTCATAGTCACTCAGTCTCCAGTATATAAGCAACTAGGTAGCACAGTAGGAAAAAATTACTTGAACTATCAGGAAGACCCAAGTGCAAATTCTGCTTCTGATTCTATGTAGCTCTGGGCAAATTTGTTATATGCTGTTATATGCCTTAGTCCCCCCCCCAATCTGTAAAAAGGGAATAATAATAATTATAGCTACCCTCCCAGGATGGCTGTAAGGATAAAAGGAGATTGATATTTGTAAATCACTAATGCAAAACCTAATGTAATTCATAAATATAATTATTATCATCCTCATTATGGTCATCATCATCTTCTATTTGAAATCCCTAGAAGATAAAGTAAATCATAATCTTTTGATAACTCCTCACTTTAGATCTCCTTAAGAGGATACATAACCCAATAAATACTGACATTTTCTCTATAATTTTCCTTATCTTCATAGGGTCTCAGTGGAACATCTATGTCTTGAAAAAAGTTATGGAACTATATGCAAATGAATAGAAATCATCATCTAGTATTTTCTCCCACTTTGGCTAAGTACCCTGCGGCTATCTCTCACCACTATTCCCTGCTCTACCTGCCCCCCCCATTCCCCATTCAGTCCTTTCATGTATACCACAATGATCTTCTGGCTGTTCTTCACATAGGACCTTCCAGCTCCAATTTCCAGGTCATTCAATGGCTTAACTTATTCCCCAAAATGGAATGTCTCTCTTCTGCCTCTTCACATGCCTAATGTACTTCAAAAATCAGCTCAAGCACTACTATCTACATGAGACTTTTTCCATCATCAATTTCCCTTCTCCACAAAATTATATTTTATTTCATTTTCTTTATATTCTGTGCAGATATTTTTTGTTCTTGTATCCTCCAGTGCCTAACAAAGAGACTAGGACATAGTATGGGCTTAATTAATACATGCTTGGGTTTGATTGAAAGAGACAACAGAAACAGAATGAGGTAGAAATGTTTTGGCAAGTGATGAAGCACAACACATAGACAGATTTCAGTTTTAAGTACAGAGATGAGGAATACAAAGTATGAGACATGTCCCAATACTGCAGAGGAAATATAGTTCTTACAATTCCAGGTACAAAAATTAATTATTTCTGCCTTCAAAGACCAACTAGTATATTTCAAGATCAAAAGATGTTTAGGGATACAAAGGAAAAAAATAAACAGTCTTTCCCCTTGAGGAGCTTAAAATGAGTTGCTCAAGTTTAGTGCTCTGTTGTTTCATTTTCTTTTTCACTGCTCAGATTTTTATACAAAAGATGGCCCTTCTCCTTGCCAAAGCCAACACTTCTCTGCTTGAATCTTTAACCCTATCTTCTCTGAGCCCTAGTTCCTTTAAAAATTCCCTTTCTTCCATTTTCAGTTTCTCCTTATTTCTTTCCTCAAGGCAGAAAGCAGTCCCAGCCATTAAAAACTAACAAAAACCAATAAAAAAAATAAAAATAAATCCTTTGTATTTGATCCTACAAGTTCTTCAAGCTGGTCCCTTTTCACCCCATCAACAATCAAATTATTTAGAAGAGGTTCCCTACATTGCATTCTTCACTGCAACTAACTTTTAAGCCCCTTGCAATCAAGGCTCCTGGATCAACTGTACTGAATTTATTATTTCAATGATAAATAAGGAATTCTTTAACTATCTAATGTCCTTTTATCATCTTACCTGACTCCACAGTAAGTATCAGTATTGCCACCGACTTCCTACTCCTCCATAAGCCTCTGTGATACTCTGCCTCTGCTGCCTGCTCTCACATATTATGCTAAGGATCCTCTCTGATACAATTATCATTTTTTTCTTACCCTCAACTGGGCATGAAAGTAAACTATCAATTTAGTGGTTCCTATGTGTCAAGCACTATACTAAGTCCTGGGAATATGAAGAAAGGCTAAAATATTCCCTGCTTCAAGGAGTTCACATTTCAATAAAAAATGGAGGTTTGAGAGGAAAGATATGGTGCTTTAGACACAAGCAAACAACTATGATATAATCAATACTGATAAAATCAGATAAATGAAAGAGAGGGTACTCATAGAACCAGGAAATTTTCATAGCATGTGAAACTTTAGCTGAGATTTGAAAGAAGCCAGGGAAGCCAGAAGTGAGAAATGAGAATTTCTGAATTAACCAGGAAGAAAGGATTGAGAGTGGAAGGAAGGACAGCAATATGGGTGATGATAGAAATGCTGTTAGGATCATAGAAGTAGTTAACCTTTATTAAATAACCATGTAAAGGCTCTGTGCTAAATCATCTGGTATGATATCTCTTATTTTATAGATAAGAGAGGTATGACAGATGGCAAAAGAAAAAACATGATGGAGTCTAAACATGGAGCAATCTGTTTGAGGAACAACAAGGAGGTTATTATCAGTGGACTACAGAAGGAACATATAGAAGGAAGAAGACATGGTCAGATCTGTACTTTAGAAAGATCACATAGGTGGCTGAAACTGAGACAAGCAGATTAATCAAAAAGCTACTGAAGTAGCCCAAACATGAGGTGACAAAAGAGTGAGAAAAGAGAAAGGCTTATGTGTAATACTGTAAAAACCTGACAATCAACTAGATTGAGAGGAAGGAGTGGTAGGTACAGTGGTTAAAGCAAGAAGTCATAGATGGCATAGAAGTTAAGATTCTGGAGGACTGAGAGAATTGGTGGTTGGAAATGAGAGAGTTTGAGGGGAAAAATAACATGTTGTTTTAGACATGCTGCCAGCAACCAGGCAGTTGAAGATGTAAGAATGAAGAGTAGGAGAGGGGTTAAGATAGCATAAAATGGTCTGAAAAGATGTTTTCAAAATTTTGGGCCAGGTTCTCTTCTCTCTCTCTCTCTCTCTCTCTCTCTCTCTCTCTCTCTCTCTCTCTCTCTCTCTCCCCTCTCTCTTTTTGCAAGGCAATGGGGTTAAGTAATTTGCCCAAGGTCACAAAGTTAGGTAATTATTAAGTGTCTGAGTACAGATTTAATCTCAGGTCCTCCTGACTCCAGGGCCATTGCTCTATCCACTGTGCCACCTAGCTGCCCTAGGGCCTTCCTTTTTTCTACCTTAAAAATGTCATCTACTATGCTGGGTTCAAAATATCTCTATGCAGGTAACCTCCAAATCTATCTATCTATCTATCTATCTATCTATCTATCTATCTATCTATTTATCTATCTTCAACCAAATCTCTCAACTCAAGTTCTGCATAGTCAAATACATCTCCAACTGTATTTCCCATTGGCAGCTTAAATTTGACAACTCTGAGAACAGACCTTATTTTCCCCCCCTCCCCATACTGTGTCTTAATTTCTAAATTTCTCTTTATAGAGGGGCAGAATGTTTCATTCATCTTCATACCCTTTTACTCAAAACGAGATTCTTCCTTCTCCATTCCCCATATAGAAAAAGTTGCCAATCTCATCAATTCTGTCTACACAAAATCTCATTCATGCCTGTTTCCTTCACTGTTGGTATTTCTCTTTTTATTGTCTCCCTTCTCTCCACCCAGCTGCCCAAATCATGTTCCTATGAGAGGTATAACCACATGAATCCTGTAATTCAAGAAACTTTATATTTAGCCTTAGATAAAATAGAGCCACTAAACTACTTAAACTAACAGTTAAAGACTTCTAGGGCAGCTAGGTGGCCCAGTGGATAGAGCACCAGTCCTGGAGTCTGGAGGACCTGAGTTCAAATCTGTTCACAGATACTTAATAATTAACTATCTGTGCAAATTCGGCAAGTCACTTAATCCCATTGTCTTGCAAAAAAAGGGGAAAAAAAGACTTCCAAAGTCTGGTTTCCCATCACTTTCAGTCAATTCATATTCCTCTATTATATTTCAGCCAAACTGCATGACTAATTTAACTATTAGTGATATATTATGGATGATTTTTATCTTAACATATTTCTGTTGACTATGGACTAGGACTATACTTCCTTTTTTCCACTTCTTAAAAATTCTTCTCTGGGTTTGAATTCTCCTATTAAAAATTAAATATATGAAATATGAAAGAAAAATGATTTCTTAAAATACATAATTGGAAAGATTAGAAAAATATTGATGTCCCTGCCTATATAAAAATATATACAAATTAAGAGTAAGATTTGTAAAAATATGCATACCCAAATTCACAAACATGTTAAAATTCAGAAACAAATGAGAAACTGTAAGAGGATAGTTGGTGATGACATAGCTGTGATTTTCAACTTGCTGAAAAAATATGGAATTATTCAAAGAAAGATAATAACTTTTGTACCCACAATAACACTATTAAACATATCATAAGAGTTATCAATGGTATATGTCAAAAAATATTTAAAGTAATACTATTTGTGGTAGCGAAAGATTGAAAATGAAATAAATGTGCAATGATTGGGAATAATAACTAATCTATGATTTAAAAACAGAATATAATTGTTCTGTAAAAAAATAAATACAAATTCAAAAAGACTTGTATGAAGTATTACAAGGAGTCATTTATATAAAATGGCAAAGCATACAAAACAAAAGAGAACTTGTATACACATACACAATGATTATAACAGTGTAAACAAAAAATTCCAGAAGAAATAGAACTCAGATTTCCTAACAATCCTAGCTCCAGAGAGCACAGAATGAAATATTTATACTGTCTCATGGTAAAGAGAGAGATTAATAATATTATAATATAGACCAATAGACACAGATACTTTGTAGGAAAGTTTATATAGGGGTGGCTAGGTGGTGCAGTGAACAGAGCACCAGCCTTGGAGTCAGGAGTACCTGGGTTCAAATCTGACCTCAGACACTTGATAATTACCTAGCTGTGTGGCCTTGGGCAAGCCACTTAACCCCATTGCCTTGAAAAATCTTAAAAAAAAAAGGTTTATATAATTTTCTTCTTTGTTTCAAAGAAAACATGTAAATAGGGAGGTAGGAAGGAGGCAGCACACCTCAGCAGCCTAATATCAGGAATTGATTGTGATATAAAAAAATTAATAAAATTGTTATAAAAGAATATTCATAATAAATGACATAAAATCTAACATCCAAAATAAAAAATTGTGTCATTTTACAAAATGAATTCTCAACCCAAAAAACTGCTTAAAAGAATATGAAAAGAGAAAATAAATAATAATCACTCAAAAAAGGCAATGAATAATCAGATGCAAATTAAAATAATTATGAGGCAATACATTCTGTTCCATATAAAAATTAAATAAAAGCAATTAATTTCAATGACCATTTTATCTTATCAATAGAATTTGGGTGAGTATGGTAATTTGGTAGAATGCAATAAGGGTTTTAAAAAGAACATTTTTTTTTAATCTACTAGTTCTTTCACAGTGTTAGAAAAAAAAGACTTATCAAACAATAACAAATACTTTGAAAGAAATATCACAACAAAATTATCAAATCAAACCAAACAAAATATAGTTAAAAGATTTGCACAGTAATATGTCAGGGTAAGAAAGAGTAGAAATAAGCTACATGTCTAACAATAGCAAAACGGTTAATAATTTTTCTATTAACATAAGATATACAAGTATCAGGAATATAAAAATGCCTGGAGACATTTATAAAATATGAAAAATATAAATATATAAAATATAAAAAATGAAAAAAGTAGAACCAAAAGAGTACATACTAATTAAAATCACATAAGAGGGAAGTTGTTGAAGAATGATAGCAGATATTATACAATGAAAATGATTTTGAATTTATTTAAAAAACTATGATCCCAAAGAAGTCTTAAAAAGTTCTAATATTCTATGATACTATGATAATTATTAATACCATTAATTACCTACAAAATAATTTTTAAAGCTGATTTGAAGAGAACATCATATGATCTTTGGGATAAAAATTACCTGATATTGTCATCTTAAGCTTACAGATAAAGGTCTTACTTTTTTGTATAACAGCATTCCAGAAAAATACTTTTTCTACCACTACCAACATGTGCCATCTGCTACTGTGGAATTATCCTGTATGAACCTCTAGGTGGAATTATCTCTTCGCTTGAGAAGAATAATGCTACAGTTTAATCCCTTTACTATAGCCAATTTAGAAGCATCAATCCTTGAAGTTCTTAGTAATGTGACCCATAAACAATCCAATGAGTAAAATAGCTGTCTTTGACCATACAATTTTCAGCAATTCTAGAGTATAATAAAAATAATATTCAATCAAGACAGAAAGTTTCATTTTTAAAAGTATGTGAAAATAATTAGTGGTCAATATAAACAATTCTATGATTGAATTTTACAAATCCTAAGAGGTCTTTCTCATTTCACAGGTAATGATTGAAATATGGAAACCCACTGTTTATAACAAGCAGAGATGCAAACATATGGTATTTCAGTCAATTTATAACAAAATATAAATAAAATCAAGGTTATTAAATTGTCCAAGAAATAAACCATCAATATTTTGCTAACATTTTAACTTAGGTCAATTAGCTGCATAGGGAGAGAACAACCCTGTATTTCCCTTGATTAGAAACCTGGTCTATATAGCAAGATATTTCCACAATATTCAAAGAAAGATTAGTGGAAGAAAGCTAACCTATCTATAATCTTGGGGAAATAAAATCAAAAATCAAAGAATAAAAGATTCATAAACAAAACAATAGGAGATCTAATAGAGATAACCAGAGCAAGAAGTTGACAATTTTAATGAAGCTATAGAACTGTTCATTAAATTAAAGGATACTTTAAAAGTGAACCAGCAAGTCAAGAAACACACATTTGAAGGGTACTCATAATAAAGAGGGTATAAATTTGTCTCATTTCAGTCCAGAAGTCAAAATAAAAACAGTGAGTAGAAGTTGCAAAGGTAGAGTTTAACTGAATATATCAAGTCATACAAAAAGCATTTATTAACTTTTTACTATGCCCTGTCATTTAGACAATGAGAATACAGCAATTCTTGCCTTAAAAAAACATAGTCTCAAAGACTACAGACAGGTGTACTCATGTATATACTTACTTAAAGGGAAATTAGGTGGTGCAGTGGATAAAGCATAGGCCTGGAATTAGGAGGATAGGAGTTTGAATCCCACCCTCAGACACTTGACACTTAATAGCTGTGTAACCTTGGGCAAGTCACTTAACCCTGATTGCCCTACATCCAGTATCATCTACGGTCTTCCTGATCCATATCTGGCCACTGAACCCAAATAGCTATGGAGAAGAAAGTGAGGTTGGTGATATAACACAGCATCTCCTTCACTCAAATCCAATTCACATGTTTGTTATGGCATCACCTTCCTGATGTCATGACCTTCTTCAAAAAACAAATAAAAACAACTCCTGTCCCCCAGAGAAGGCAGTCTGACAGTCTTTACATTGTTTCCATACAATGATAAAAATTGAATTTTGAAAGACAAATCATGTCCTTAAGGAAAAAATAAAATATGAGATAGCAAAATTATATAATAAGATAGCTTTTTTTTTTAAATTAAAGATAATAGTCTTTTTGTTTAAACTCCACAATTCTTTCTTTGGATACAGATAGTATTCTCCATTGCAGTGACCCTAAAATTGTCCCTAATTGTTGCACTGATGGAATAAGCAGGTCCATGTTGCTGTTAGGGTTGACAATGTTCTTCTGGTTCTGCTCATCTCACTCAGCAGAAGTTCAGGCAAATCTTCCCAAGCTTCTCTGAATTCCCATCCCTCCTGGTTTCTAATAGAACAAGTGTTCCATGACATATATATGCCACATTTTCTTCAGGCATTCCCCAATTGATGGACATTCACTCAATTTCCAATTCTTTGCCACGACATACAGGGCTGCTATGAATATGTTTGTACAAGTGATGTTTTTATACCCTTTTTCATGATCTCTTCAGGGTATAGACCCAGTAGCAGTGTTGCTAGATCAAAGGCTATGCACATTTTTTGTTGCCTTTTGGGATTAATTTCAAATTGCTCTCCAGAAAAGTTGGATGAGTTCACAGCTCTTTTGCTTCTAAGGATATCAGGGCCATTTTCCTGGAGAATTTCTTGAAAAATGAATCTAGGTCTTTTTTTGATCATAATTTTCAGGTAGTCCAATAATTTTTAAATTATCTTTTCTGGATTTGTTTTCCAGGTCAGTTATTTTTCCATTGAGATAGTTCACATTTTCTTCTAGTTTTTCGTTCTTTTGGTTTTGTTGGCCAATTATACTTTTCAAGGCATTCTTATCCTCATTGACCTTTAGGACTCTATTTTCCATTTGACCCAAACTAGTTTTTAAGATATTATTCTTCAGTATTTTTTGTAATTCCTTCACCAAGTTTCTGACTTTGTTTTCATGATATCATTTCTTTTCCCAATTTTTCCTTGATTTTAAAAATCTTTTTTGAGCTCTTCCATAGCCTGAGACCAATGCATATTTTTCTTGGAGGCTTTGAACACAGAAGCTTTGACTTTGCTATTTTCTGAGTGTGAACTTTAATCCTCCACTGGACCAAAGTAGTTGGATTTTTTTCTTCTGTTGTTTGTAAATTTCCCCAGCCCATGACTTGATCTTAGCTTGGTTAAGTTGGGGCTCTGCTTCCAAGATGCTCTGTCCCAAGCTTCTGAGGGATTTTCCAGTTGTCTCAGTGACCTTTATTCCTCCAGTCTTATAAGAGTCTCTGATTGCTCTCTTGGCCTGTGCTCTGGTTTATGGATGACCACAAGCACTCCCCTTTGCCCTGGAACCATGAGGAAGGCTCCCTGTTC
Source organism: Macrotis lagotis (assembly GCF_037893015.1). Lineage (NCBI taxonomy): Eukaryota > Metazoa > Chordata > Mammalia > Peramelemorphia > Peramelidae > Macrotis > Macrotis lagotis. The sequence continues at coordinate 254,947,899 of NC_133666.1, forward strand.
CACCTATGGCAATAGGGGATCCCATACTACAACCAGGATCTGAGTATAAGCAAAGCCACAGAGTCCTGCTCCAGGGATAGTGGAGAGACCCCTGTAGTCTCTCCCCACCCCCTTACCATCTGTGGGTATGAGTGCTCTGGAAACAGCTGCTGAGTGGTTCCCTGCTGGGTGGCTCCCCAGATCCGCTTCTAGTTCTCAGTTCAGGGCTATGCCGGCTTTGCTGAGGCCATGCCAAGACCTGTGTTGGACTGGCCTCCATGCTCACTCTGGTGTGGCAGTTTTTTTCAAAACGCTGCCCTTCCCAGTTATTCTTGGCAGTGAGAAGTCTGGAAACCACCACTGCTGCCACCAACCCAAGTGCCCTGCAGGCTGTTCCTGAATGCCTTAAGCCGGTTTGCTGGTTTGCAGGGCCATGGGCCCTTTCTAACTCCACCGTAACAGACCTTTCCCTTGTATCTTTCAAGTTGTCTTGGGATAGAATATTGTTTCACTCAGTCTTTTTGTGGGTTCTGCCCCTCTAGAATTTTGTTAGAGTCCTTATTTAAAGTGATTTGGAATGGGGAGAGCTTCTGGGAATTCTTGCCTTTACTCTGCCATCTTGACTCTGCCTCTGCCTCTCCTTTTAAAGACATTTCATAAATAAATATGATACTATTGTTATTTCCTCTTATATTTTTCTAACATATATATAATAGAAACAAATTGCTATTCATTTATTTTATATTTAATGTTTGCTGAACTTGTGCACTGGTGGATAAAATAACTGCTTTTTGTAGTTGAATAAAAGTATCATAATGTAAGCTTCTCTTTTGGAGGCCCACTGAAGTTCTCCTTAGTACTACTCTGCTAGTAGTCAGAACAATAGGGATCATATATTCCATGATTTTGATTTCCTCTTCAGGTCTTTATATTTCATATTGTTATATGGAAACTTGGTAGTCAGCATTTATTTAAAATAATATTCTTGAAACCTTTGTAAACTGTTATGTCTGGGAAGTTTTGAATTACAGTATAAGTGCAGTTTTCTATCTAGTTTGATTGGGTTTTTCAGGATATTTTGAAATTTGTACTTCTAGGCACAAGCATTTGTCTTTTGTCAATTTGTGACTGATAGTAAGCCTCTGATGTGTAATTCTAGCTAGTAGGTCCACATCTTGCTAGGTATTTGGCAGATACTAAAATTTTTATAGCCTGCAGTGATTTAAGAGGTTTTCTTTGTTTGCTTCCACAGCCTATGTTGATCAGTGATTCCAAGAGTTCTTAAGGATAACATTTATGTAATTCCTGGTGGCAAAGTCCTTATCCTGAATTGTCATATAAATTCTTTCCTTTGCCATAAACAGATCCTCATGATCAAGCCATTTGGTGACTGCTTCTTTGTCAACATTCTTGGCTAAGTTTATGGGAATGTTGCCTTTAGAGGTCCTTTTGGTTCTATTATTGCATGTTAGTTGTTTCATTGTCTCCATCTAGAGGGAAACACTTTCAACTGTATTTGACAAATACAGTTATATGTCCCATTATATCAGTCTTTACTATTTCTTGTTGAAATGGTGTCTGTCTATTCCAAAAATGTTGCTGTTTATCATGTTACATGTATATGTAAATATATTATGTGTATGTATGCATGTACATGTGTATGCATGTGATTTGTTTCTAGTGTTGCCTTAGCATAGTGAGCCCTAGGTTTTGTTAATAATGAATGGGTTGCTTTTAGGATAATTTTTAGGTGCCTTAATGTCCATTTTACAATTGTCTAAGATTGTATTGTTGTTAATTGCTTTAAACCTGTTTTTCCCATTCAGTTTTGGTTTCAGAATGCCAGTGAGTACATAATGAATTAATTCACAGACTACTATTTGATACTGTTTTGCTCCATATTTCTTGACAAGAGGAGATGAAAGTATTTGTAGGCATTGCCTTTATTGACTGGTTCCAAAATTTTCACTTAAGAAGTTCAAATGATATTTTGCTTCTATAGATTCTATGAGGGGCAGCTAGGTGGTACAGTGGGTAGAGCACCGGCCCTGGAGTGAGGAGTACCAGAGTTGAAATCCAGCCTAGCTGTGTGGCCTTGGGCAGGCCACTTAACCCCATTTGCCCCGAAAAAAACCTAAAAAAATTAAAAGTTAAAAAAATAAAAAAGATTCTATGAGGTGAAGGGGCTATTTAATATCTTTGTAGAGCCATTTTGGTTTGGCTTCTTTAATTTGAAAGTCAATGCTTAGTTCTGTTAAGAAGCTATAATAATGAGTTTAAGACAAGATAGACACACTCTTTTTGCTCTTAATTCTGCATATCATTTTCTTTTAAGTATATATTTAATTCTACAAGCTGTGAATGGTCTGCATAAAGTACAAAAGTAACATAATTGGCCTATTTTTGGATGGGTTGCTGGTGTCTTAGGTATATAATGTTAACTCTTATCATCCCAGCTTTTTGCTTTTTGTTTTTACTTTTTTGGGGTTTTTTTTAGGTTTTTGCAAGGGGGTTAAAGTGGCTTGTCCTAGGCACACAGCTAGGTAATTATTAAGTGTCTGAGACCGGATTTGAACCCAGGTACTCCTGACTCCAGGGCTGGTGCTTTATCCACTGTGCCACCTAGACACCCCTAGTTTCTTTTTAAAAATAGATATTTAGTATTTTATTTTCCCCAATTATATGTAAAAGCAATTCTTAATATTTATATTTAAAACTTGAGTTCCAAATTCTCTTCCTTCCTCTTTCCCCACCCACTCTAATTGAGAGGTTAAGCAGTTCGATACAAGTTATACTATAATGTGTAGTCAGGCAAAATATTTCATAATTGTCATGTTGTGAAAGAAAAAAAAAACCAAGAAAAAAGTTTAAAAAGCATTGCTTTCAATTTCTGATTAAGCATAGTTAAGATTTCTAATAGACTTTTGTTTCCATATCTTTTTTGTGTTTTCTTTTTGCTTTTAATTACAGCATGGTATTCATATTATCAATTGTATATACTAGCCAAATCCAGTTCCTCAAGATATGTTTTTAAAGTGTTTTTTGCCCTGAAGGTGTTTTATGCCTGTCTGTGTAGTATTCCTTAATAATTCTGTCTTTTGCCCTATATTTCTTTTTTTATTGAAATTTTATTTTATTTTTTCCTATTACATGCAAAGGAAGTTTTCAGCATTCATCAATTTGCAAGTTCATGGAGTTCTATATTTTTCTATTCCTCCCCACCCTCCCAGCCATGGGAGCAAGCAATCTGATAAAAGATGTACATGTATAATCATGCTTAAAATATTTCTATATTGGGTATATTGTGAAAGAAGAACTGCAATTTAAGGGGAAAAAAATTATGAGAAAGAAAGGAAAACATGTTTTTAAAACAGTGAATATAATATGTTCTACATTCAGACTCCATAGTTGTTTTTTTTTTCAGGATTTGAATGGCTAGCAGGTTTTTCAGGATTGTCTTTGAAACACTGGGAGGATCTGCATCCATTATAGTTGATCATCTCACCCTGTTGTTGATATCATGTACAATTTTCTCTTGGTTTTGTTCACTTCACTCAGCTTCAGTTCATACAAGTCTTTCCATGCTTCTCAACTGCTCATGATTTCTTCCAGAGCAATAGTACCCTGTAGCATTAATATACCATAACTTACTGAGCCATTCCCCAATTACTGGATATATCCCCTCAATTTCCATTTCTTTGCCTCTACAAAATGAGCTGCTTTAAATATTTTAGAATATATGAGACTTTAATATGATCTATTTGGGACAGAGCTATTACTGGCATTGCTGGATAGGAACAGTTTTATTGTCTTTTGCTGCCCTACATTTCTTACCGAGGCAGCAGTTGATTCATATCCTATTGTGTTCAGGTTCTAAAATGCTTTTATACTCAAGTCAAATTCTGTGAGAGAATATAATTTGTTCATTATGTTTATTTAAGTTGGCAACTTTGAAAGTTCACTAATTTTGGGGATAATTGATCTAATAATTTTATACCATCAAACTTTAAATGTACTTTTCTAAATTTCAATCAAAAAATTGCCCCATTTCCTTTTCAAAACCACTTGGTGCATCAGTGATGTTTTTATTACATCATTATTAGCTATAAGTTTTAGAATTTTTATTAAGTGATGATTTTTAGTGATCTCAGGGTCTTCAACTTTTTTACCTTCTCCAGTTTTTAGTAACTTTTCAACTTCTTTTCAGATATCTCTAAATCTTCCTTTGCTCTTGTCAGCAATACATTGAGTGATTTATACTTGAGGGTATATATCATGGTCAAAAAAACCCAGTATGAAGTCTTCCCCTATAATTAGATCTGTTTTCAGTTTTGTTATACTATTAACACATAATGAAAGAATTCATGTTTTCATTCCATCTGTTTTAAGCCATCAGCACCATTTGCACTGAGGAATTTTCTAGTAGGTGGGGTTATTTCTATTTTGTTGTAGTGTGTTTTTGCCTTCTTGTGATAGTGTAACACAAAGAACCACTCCTACTTTTTGGGCTAAGTTGATCATCAGAATAATTTTTAATAGGGCTATTCTTCAAATTCCTACTGTCACACTTTTTTTTCTTTTTAAAGATTTTAAGAACAGTGTCATCTTATTGGGCAGAGTACTGATCTAGTTGGTGGTATGACCATACCTCACCTGCTTTCCTTCTCATCCTTCACAGATACTATAGTAGGCTCAAGATATTTGGAGCCATTTTTGCACATCCTTGTGGGCTTCTATTTCCCTACAATATATAGTTTGAGCTTTGAGGGATTATTAGTAGTTAGGTCGGTAACATGCTAGAATAGGTAGAGAACATGCCAGGATTGACTTTTGTGTTCAGTCCTTCCTCTGACACACATACACACTTATTGAGTAAAACCCTGTGCAAGATATTTTTAATCTCATTTCAAATTAGAGAAGGTGCTAGGCCTACATTTGTAGAGGTTCCCTTTTCTAGGAAAACCACAAGTGTCTAGGCCTTATATCTATTATAGGGACTAACATATATATCCTCATAGTCCAAAGTAAAGTCTTAGAAGAAAAGAGACTGTGTGATTTTTTTTTTGTTTGTTTTGCTTTTGGTCTGTATCTTCCCAATATCTAGGTTCATATATGAGCTGTACTTAATAGATGTTTGTTGAACAGAATTAGGTGCTACCTGTATTTCCTTCCATTTTGATTATTCATTAAAGAAGGGGCTTTAGAGGGTCAGGGGGACTAGGAACCTCTGGCCTGTGGACTCTTTGGTCTGGCAACTGCAGGTTGGACTCAAAATTCAATAAAAGTAGCTTTTGGGGGTGAATTAATTGTTTGACCAAATACAGTAGGCTAGTGATGTTATAAATGTCCAGTTAACCCTTGGCAGAAAAAAGGTTCCTCACCCCCCTGCATTAATGAAAAACATTTTATTTCTGGTGAGCAATGATAAAATTCTTTTTTAAAAAAAATTATGTTTTTTTCCCTTCAATTATATGAAATTTTTTTAACTTTTTAAATTTTTGAATTCCAAATTCTCTTCTTCATTCCTAAGATGGCAAGAAATTTGATATAGGTTATACATGTACAAACATGCAAAGCATATTTCCATATTAGGCACGTTGCAAAAGTAAATCTAGACTGCCCCCCAAAACCTACGAAAAAGTAAAGTGAATAATATTAAACTTAAACTGCATTTGGACTCCATTAGACTCCACTTATTTCTCTTGGGTGGGATAGCATTTTTTCATTATGCTATCATTCATTAGCTATTGTCTTGGATCTTTCTATTACTGAGAATAGCTAAGTCATTCACAATTGATCACTGATCATTATTTCTGATATTGGATACAATGGTCTCCTGATTTTGCTCATTTCACTTTGTATCATCAGTCATGTCAAATTTTTCCAGGTTTTACTGAAATTGTTTTGCTTGTGATTTCTTGTAGTGCAGTAGTATTCCATTTTAACCATATACTATAACTTGTTCACTCATTTCCCAATTGATGGGCATTCCTTCAATTTCTACTTCTTTGCTTCCACAAAAAGCTAGATGGCACAGTGGATAGACACTGACCTTGGAGTAAGAAGAACAGGAGTTCAAATCTAGCCTTAGACATTTAATGTACTAGCTGTGTGACCTTGGGCAGGTCACTTAATCCTAATTGCCTTGCATCCAGGGACATCTCCAGTCATCCTGATCCATATCTGTCCACAGGACCCAGATGACTCTGTAGAAAAAAGTGAGACTGGTAACTTAACACAGTTCTCCTTCAAATCCAGTTTATGTTCAGGTTATAGCATCACCTCCCTTATCTTCGAGGATGAAGGACAAATATCACCTCAAAAAGAATACAAATATTTTTGTACATTTGAGATCTTTTACTATTTAAAAAAATTCCTTGGGATACAGACCTAGTAGTGATATTGTTGGGTCAAAGGTAATGCAGTTTTATAGCCCACTGGGCATAGTTCCATCTCTAGAATGGATGGATTAGTTCACAACTCCACCAACAATGCACTATTGTTCCAATTTTCCCATGGTTCTTCCAGTATATATCATTTTTCTTTTCTGTCATATTTCTATATTATGTGTGTGGTACCTCATAATCATTTTAATTTCCATTTCTCTATGTAGTAATAATTTAAAACATTTTTATGACTGTAGATGACTTTGATTTCTTTATCTGAAAATTACCTGTTCATATCCTTTGACCACTTAACTATCAATTGGGGAATGACTCGTATTCTTAAAAATTTGGGAAATGAGACTTTTATCACAGACACTTGATGTAAAAATTTTTCCTTTAGTTTTCTACTTCTAATCTTTCTTGATCTGTTTTGTTTGTGCAAAGTCTTAATCAAACTTATTCATTTTGCATCTCATGGTGCTAATTCGTTTTTGATCAAAAATTTTTCCCTTTACAGTGATAAAATTCTTAAGAAGGTAAACCACTCACATTTTACTGAATCATTAACAATTTTTATGATTGGTTGGTTCTTGTCCTTTATTATTGAAGAAGACCAAAACGACATCATTATGTTTGTGACAAATTACAGTGTGTCTGACTGTAACTGATCAGATCCATGTGGAATGCTCTACCAAAGGTTGGGCACAAATAGTTCATGTGAACACCCTGGGGTAAGTCCTCTAAACTTTAATATATGTCATATTTCCTTTGAGTTTCTTCAATTCTGCCTTCCTCATAGAGTGTAGCACCCTCATTGATGAGGACATGCCAGGCTGGGCAGTCCTTTGCCAGTGTCTCCCATGCTGTACAGTCAATTCTAAAGTTTTTCAAAGAGACCTTCAGGGTGGTCCCAGTATCACTTCTTCTGACCCCCTTGTGAGTGCTTGCCCTATGTGAGTTCTTCATAAAATAATTTTTTTGACAAGCATATGTCTGGCATTCTAACAACATATCCAGCCTATTGTAGTTGCACTCTCTGTAGAAATGTTGGAATGCTAGGTAGTTTAGCTTGAGAAAGGACCTCAGTGTCTGGTGTCTTATCCTGCCAGATATCTTTACTTTAAAAAAAAAATTGGGGGGGGGGGGGGTTCAAGGCAATGGGGTTAAGTGACTTGCCCAAGATCACACAGCTAGGCAATGATTAAGTATCTGAGGCTGGATTTGAACTCAGGTACTCCTGACTCCAGGACTGGTGCTGTATCCACTGCCCCAACTAGCCACCCCCAGATGATCTTTAGAATCTTCCCAACACAGTTTAAATGGGAGAGATTCAGTTTTCTGGCATGACACTGGTAAACTGCCCAGGTTTCACAGGCATATAGCAATAAGGTCAGCACAATGGCTCTATAGACCTTCAGTTTGATATTCAGTCCTACATCTTTTATTTCCCACACTTTCTTTTGGAGTCTCCCAAATACTGAGCTAGCTCTGGCAATGTATGTGTCAACATTATTATCACTGTGTACCTCCCTGGAAAGGATGCTGCCTAGGTAAGTGAACTTGTCCACTCGTCCATAGTACTCAGAACTTCTCCATTTGCTTTAATCAATGTTTCCACATAAGGATGGTGTGATGCTGACTGATAAAGCACGTGTGTTTTCTTGGGGTTGTTAGTCCAGAATTAGCATAAGTAGCAGAGAATCAATCCATACTTTGTTGCTTCTCAGCTTCAGATGCTTCATTGAGTACACAACCAACTGCAAACGGAAGATCATGCACCAACAGCCCCTATACTTTGATCTTGGCTTGTAGCCTTTTCAGGTTGAAGAATTTGCCATCGAGGTGATAGCTGACCTTCAGGCCATGTTCAGTCTCAGTGAATGCTTTGGATAAAATGACTGAGAATATCATGCTAAAATTATGGGAATAAAGACACATTCTTGTTTCATTCCATTGGTGACTAGAAAAAAATCTCAAGACCATAGTCCACTATCTAGAGCCTGGGTAAGCATACCATCATGGAACCAACTGACGTACAATACTGATGACCTTCTCTGGGCAATCAAATTTTGACATCATTTTCCATAAGTCCTCACCACTGATGGTATCAAAGGCCTTGGTCAGATCTACAAATGTTCTATACCAACCTCTGTTCTATTCCTGGCATTTTTCCTGGAGTTGCTGGGCAGCAATTACTACATCAGCTGTTCCTCGACCCTTTCTGAAACCACACCGATCTCAGGGAGGTGTTCATCTTCCACGTGAAGGATCAGCCTATCAGAAAGAACTCTAGCAATATATCCCCCTACCTCATAGATCTCAACTGGAATAAAATGAGCACCAGGTGCTTTGCCACTTGGAAGGAGCCAAATGGCATTCAAAATAACTTCTTCAGTTAGAACTTCAGCTATTAACTGATTGACTTGAACTTGAGGTAAATGGTCAATGGCTTCTGCATTGATTGATAATGGATGTTAAGAACACTATGGAAATGTTTAGCTCCCCTCTCTAGGATCACATCCCTATTGTTAATCACTGTGAGATCCAGCATCACTGAGCAGTTGAGATGCACCATATGTCTTTGACCCCTAAACAGCCTTCAAGTCATTATGGGGTTAGAGAGTGAGTTCAAGGAAGACTTAGTACCTTGGTGTGAGGGCTCTGGAGCCCTCTTCAGGGCTGCTTTCCACCTCTGATGTCCACCTGAGCCACCTCACTCTCCTGTGACTCTTAAGAAGTTGTAGAATGCACAGCAGGCACATACTGGTAAACCAGGTGTTTTGGCAGGTTGGCTAAAATAGGTTGAGGGTAACCGAGGGAGTCTCAAACTCATCAGTGAGTAGTGGGGGGGTATCTATCCCAAGCATGTGAAGTCTTCCACTGATGGAATGGGTGGAAGAGAATATTTCATTTCTAAAGCCATGAAGTCAGATGAAGCAAGTACTGTGAGGTGCTTAGAGCTTGGTTATTTAAGATGCATAGGTCATCCACTGCATCTAGAGCCATCACCAGTTGTCTGTGTTTCTATGCTGGGTCATGATGACTTTGGAGGAGAGAGTGAGGCAGATGACACCATGCAGCTCTACCTCATTTAGATCCAATTTACCCACACAACAAAAGACATTACTCATAACCATTCCTCAAAGTCCTGTGTGAGCAGCAAGTGATGAAGCAGCGGGTGTGAATATACTGGGAGCTGTAATCGCAACCCTGCACACAGGTGGCCCAGGTCACAGGGTCGCTTCTTCACTGAAAGCAGCAGTGAGATTTGGCAGTCCCCTGGGTGATTGAGCAGCCCTTTTAAGGATCGCATTGCTCACCACCTGATGTGAGGAAGGGGCTAGAATAAGTGCCTTATAAATTGTCTGCTTACCCAACCCTGGTCTGATTACCACAGCAGGCAGGGATCCCACAGGGTAGTCGAGACATGCAAATAAACCTACAAAAATTTCTTCAAAGAAGATTCCACTCATCATTGGTGCATGGAACATTTGTACACTCATAGAAAGATCCAATAGGCTTGAAAGATGAACAGCTCTTGTTGCAAGAGAACTCAGCAGGTATGTTTATCCAAATAGCAGCCCTGAGTGAAACAAGGCTGGCAAATGAATGCCTACTGATTGAAGTCTGAGCTAGATACAAATTTTTCTAGAGTGGCCACAGTGAAGGGGGACCCCAGGAGGCTGGGGTAGGCTTTGCAATCAAAACTAATCTAGGGGGTGGTTAGGTGGCGCAGTGGATAGGGCACCGGCCCTAGAGTCAAGGGTACCTGAGTTCAAATCTGGCCTCAGACACTTAATAATTACCTAGTTGTGTGGCTCTGGACTAGCCAATTAACCCTATTGCCTTGCAAAAAAAAAACAAACCTAATCTAGTCGACCATTTTGAATGCCTATAAAAAAGGAGTGAATGACAGGCTCATGACAATGAGATGGTCACTTCCAGGAAAATGCCATGCCACCATCATCAGTGCCTATGCTTCCACCATGTTGAACACTGATGAAGTTAAAGAAAAATTATATGAAGACCTGGAGATCTTTATCATCAATGTACCAAAGGAGGACAAGCTTATAATTATGGGTGACTTTAATGTCAGATAACCAGACATGGCAGAGAGTCTGTTGGGAAGAATGGAGTTGGAAAGAGCAGCAGCTATGATCACCTTCTTTTTATTTTAATTTATTTTTAGGGTTTTTTTTTTTTGCAAGGCAATGGGGGTTAAGTGACTTGCCCGAGGCCACTCAGCTAATTATTAAACATCTGAGGTCGGATTTGAACTCAGGTTCTCTGACTCCAGGGCTGGTGCTCTATCCACTGCACCACCTAGCTGCCCTAGTCACCTTCTACTGAAGACTTGTGCATCTCATGACTTTCTCTTCACAAACACTGTCTTCCATTTACCTAAATGCAATAAAACCTAGATACCCTCTCATAGCAAACATTGGCATATGTTAGACTATATGATTATAAGAAGAAGAAACAGGCAGGATGTGAGAGTGACAAAGACAATGTGTGTTACAGAGTGCTCTCTCAGTTCAATATTCACATTCAACCAAAACAGCGGCCCCAAGGCAAAATGACTACTAGAAGAATTACAGTGTCTCTCTAAGCAGAACAGTTTGTTTGCTAGCTTGTAGGGAAAACTGAGCCAACACAAAAAACAGCTACAATGAAGCAGAAAAAGAGCAGGCAGCTTTCAGAGATTTGATGTACAGTACTGCATTTGCTCAGCTAGGTCAGACCCCTTGCAAACATCATGACTGATTTGTTGAAAATGATGGAGAAATACAGAGATACAGAAGCTGCTAAAGGAAAAACGAGAACTATAGGTTTACCAGAAGGATAGTTCATCCATTTCTTAGAAGGCAGCAGCATTAATTCCATCAAAAAAGTAAAGTACAAGTGAAACTTAGAGATGCAGGACTCAATAAGAAGGCAGATGAAAGAGGAACATTCTCTTTTCTTAGAGTAATGCACATTTGTTGCTTACCTTCCATTGATATCATATTTATCTTTTAGATGCTGATTCTCCTGCTGGATCAAAACTTTTTAAGATAATATTTAGTGTTTTTATTTCTATTATAATAAATGCTAATATATATATAACTCATAAAACAAAAGCTCTTTGTGAGTGTGGGAGGAGAATCTTCAATAACATTTAAGAGTATAAATGGATCTTGAGACCAAAAAGTTTGCTGACTACTGGACAATACTGATCTTTCTTGGAGAAGCTAAAGGAAACCGTTTTGTTTAGAGACAAATGGATGGTTTTGTCATTAGAGCACTGAGCTTGAGTTCAAATTCAGACTCAGAAAATTACTGTTACATGACTCAAGTCAACTTACTTGACCTCTGACTCAGTTTCCTCAGCTGTTAAATAGTGGTAATAATGATAATAATACCTCTCGAAGAGAATGATTGAAGATCATATGAGATTATATTTATGGAGTGATTAGATGCTGGGAAAAGGCTCTTGACAGATCCTCTCTTCTCCCTTGGGAATAATGATTTATTGGGGCCAGAGCCAAGATGGTGGCAGGAGAACCGCCTTTCTTAGGAGCTCTCTCCAAAATATTTCATAAACCTTAAAATTATAGCTAAAATTTCAAGAGACAGAACCCACAGAAAAATCCAGTGAGGCAATTCTCCAGCCCAAGGTAATCTGTAAAATAGTGGAAAGGCTCTGTTCCATGGGGTTGGAGGAGCAGAAACAAGCTGAAGAGACAGAGCTTTTTAGCCTTCCAGGAACAGCCCCAGGGCACCTGGACCCTGGGAGACTTGCCATCCCAGGGAGCACCAAGCACAACTTGGAAGTTCAGCAGGGAGACCTCTACCAGAGCAAGCATGAAGCCCAGGGCAGCGTGGCCCTCCTCAACACAGCTTTGGTCCTTGGCGCAGCCCAGATCCCAGGAAATGGAAGCAGGCCTGTGGTGCTGCCCAGCAGGGAGTCATCTGACAGCTGGTCCTGAGCACTCAGCCTGCAGAAGGTAAGAGAATGGAGGGAGACTACCGAGGTCTGTTCTCTGACCCTGGGACAGGGCTCTGGGGCTTTGACCACATTCAAACCCTGGTCATAGTCTGGGGCCCCCATAGAGCAGGGACCTATCCTCACAACGTTGGGCAGAGGGGTGAACCTGTGGCCAGTCTCACAGGCTAGGAGAGTAGTCAGAGCCTCCCATAAGACCTTGAAGGAACTGAGGTCCTTGCAGGGGTGGCCCAACAATACTCAAAAGCTCATGAAACACCCCCAAACCAGGCACAGGCTGGAGAAATGAATAAACAGAAAAAAAAAGGAACCTGACCACGGACAATTACTTTGGTCCCATGGAGGACCAAAATATACAATCTGAAGATGATAAAGTCCAAGTTTCTGCATCTAAAGACTGAAAGAACTATAGACATTGGGCTGAGGCAATGACAGAGCTCCAAAAAGATTTTAAAAATCAAGTAAGGGAGATAGAAGAAAAATTGGGAAAAGAAATGAGAAAGATGCAGGAAAAACATGAAAATGAAGTCAGCAGCCTAGTTAAGGAGATCAAAAAAAAATACTTAAGAAAATAACATGTTAAAAACTAGCTTAGGTCAAATGGATAAAACAGTTCAAAAAAGATATTGAGAAGACTGCTTTAAAAAGCAGAATTGGCCAGATGGAAAAAGAGATAAGAAAGCACTCTGAGGAAAACAAATCCTAAAGATGTAGAATGGAGCTAAAGGAATCTTGCTGACTTTGTGAGAAATCAAGACACAATAATTCAACACCAAACAAAATGTAAAATTAGAAGAAAATTTGAAATATCTCATTGAAAAAAACAGATGATCTGGAAAATAGATCCAGGAGAGATAATTTAAAAATTATTGGCTACCTACAAGTCATGATCAAGAAAAGAGTCTTGACCTCATTTTTAAAGAATTTCTACAGGAAAATGTGCCCTCATATACTAGAAGCAGTCCACCAAAAGAGATCAAGTTCCAGGACTCCCAAGTCAAAGAGAAAATATTAGAAGCAGCTAGAAGGAAACAATTCAAATATTGTGGAGATACAGTCAGGATTACACAGAACTTAGCAGCAACTACATTAAGGGCTTGTTCAGCTTGGAATATAATATTTTGGAAGGCAAAAGAGCTTAGAATGGAACTGAGAATCAACTCCCCAGCAAAACTGAACATCCTCTTCCAAGGGAAAAGATGGACTTTCAGTGAAACAGGGGAATTTCAGATGTTCCTATTGAAACAACCAGAGCTGAACAGAAAGTTTGATCTTCAAATATAGGACTCAGATGAAACATAGAGAGGGTGAACAAGAAGAGGAAATTATGAGGGACTTAATCATGTTGAACTGCATATATTCTTGAATGCAAAGATGATACTGATAATATTCATACGAACTTTCTAATTTAATAGAGCAGGTAGAAGGAGTCTTTATAGATGAGGCACAGGAGAGAGCCAAATTTGAAGGTATAATATAAAAATAGAATAAATGTAAGATATTTCATGTAAGAGAATCAAGAAATAGCTTTTGCAATGGTATAGAAGGGGGGAAGATGAGGGGGAATGAGGGAGCCTTCATTCTCAATAGGGTACAGAATTCTAGAAGAAAAAGAAGAGAAGGACAGGGGGAGGTGAGGGGTGATGTGGATGATAAAGGAGAAGATAGATCATAGGAGAGGGTAGTCAGATATAAAATATTTTCTTTTTTATGTTGCAAGGTTGTGGGATTGGGTGGCCTGTTTGGGACTATGAGGCCTGGTGGTTGCTAGGTCTCTGGGGTGGGATGTAGGCTTAGGGCCTCTTGGCCCTAGGGCCGGTGCTCTGTCCACTGCACCACTCAGCTGTCCCACAGTACATTTTAGAAGAGGGACAGAGTGAAAGGAGAGAGAAAATATACTAGATGGTAGTGGAGAGGAATGCGTGGAGAGAATTATAATCAGCAACAGCAACTGTGGAAATATATGGGAGTAACTTCTATGGTATCAGAACATAGACTGAAACTTGTTTTTTTCCTCTTTCTTTCACTATTTCTCATGAGGTTTTATATTTTTGTGGGGGAGTGGATATTATGTTTACTCAAGAATATTTTAGTAATGTGTAAATAAAGAAAAATTTTAAAAATAATAATAAAATAATAATGATTTTTCTGCTTACTTATTCAATTTTGATAATCCATTATTTCTTTCTTTGAAAGTTTTCGATTAGGATCAATAACAAACCTCTCAGAAATCATATGATTATATCAATAGATGTGGGAAAAGCCTCTGACAAAATACAGCACCCATTCCTACCAAAAACACCAGTGAGGGAATATGATAAACAGTGTCTATCTGAAACAGCAACAAGCATTATATGCAATGGGGATAAGCTAGAGGCACTCAGGGGTGAAACAGGGATGTCCATTATCATCACTATTATTCAGTATTGTGTTAGAAATATTAGCTTCAGCAATAAGAGAAGAAAAAGAAATTGAAGGAATTAAAATTGGAAAGGAAGAAACAAAACTCTCACTCTTTGCAGATGAATGATGGTATACCTAGAGAATCCTAAAAAATTATCTAAAAATCTACTTGAAACAATTAGCAACTTTAGCAAAGTCACAGGATATAAAATAAGCCCTCATAAATCCTCAACACACACACACACACACACACACACACACACACACACACACACACACACACACACATATATATATATATATATATATATATATATTACTAGCAAGCAAGAGCTAGAAAGAGAAATCCCATTCAAAGTAACTTAAGACAATATAAAATACTTGGGAGTCTACCTGCCAAGGCAGACTCAGAAACTATGAAAACAACTACAAAACACTTCTCACACAAATAAAATCAGATTTAAATGACTGGGCACATATCAACTGCTCTTGGATAGATCAAGCTAATATAATAAAAATGACAATTCTACCTAAATTAAGCTACTTATTTAGTGCCTACCAATCAAAATTCCAAAAAATTACTTTAATGAGTTAGAAAAAAATTGTAAGCAAATTCATATGGAGAAATAAAATTCAAGAAATTTCAGGGATTTAATGAAAACAAGTGCAAAAGGAGGTAGCTTAGCCCTACCTGATCTAAAGTTATAATTTAAAGCATCAGTCAACAAAATTGTTTAGTCCTGGCTAAGAAATAGAGTGGTAGATCAGTGGAATAGACTAGGTACAAAAGAGATAGCAGGAAATGATTATAATAATCTGCTGTTTGATAAACCCAGAGTGCAGTTTCTGTGATGAAAACTCTTCAATAAAAACGGTTGGGAAAATTGGAAGTTAGTACAGCAAAAACTTAGATTAGACCAACACCTGACACCTTATACCAAGATAAGATCCAAATGGATTCAAGATTTAGACATAGAAAACAATATTATAAGTAAACTAGAAGATCAAGGAGTAGTTTACCTGTCAGATCTATGGAAAGGGAAGTAGTTGATGACCAAGGAAGAGATGGAGAACATAATTAAAAACAAACTAGATAATTTTGATTACATTAAATTAAAAAGCTTTTGCACAGACAAAACCACTGGAACCAAGATCAAAAAAAATGTCGCAAATTGGGAAACAGTTTTTACAACTAGCATTTCTGACAAAGGACTCATTTCTAAAATATAGAGAGAACTGAGCCAAATTTATTTTTAAAAAAAGTCATTCCCCAGTTGTCAAATGGTCAAAGGATATGCAGAGGCAATTTACAGATGAGTAAATCAGCTATCCATAATCATATGAAAAATTGCTCTAAAATCTTTACTGATTAGAGAAATGCAAATTAAAGTATTTCTGAGGTACCACCTCACATCTCTTAGATTGGTCAATATGACCAGAAAAGATAGTGATCCATGTTGGAATGGATGTGGGAAATCTGGGACACATGCATCATTGGTGTAAAACAGAAATTGAGGGAATCTACTGATCACTTCTTGAAAGAGATTCCAAAATGAAAACTGCCAGGAATACTAAAGCCAAATTTCAGAACTCCCAGGTCAAGGAGAAAATATTGCCATGGGGTTGATGATCAACCTTTAATGGACTTACTCATTTCATCAATGCAATAATCAGGGACAATTTTGGAGCATCTGCATTAGAGAATACCATCTGTATCCAAAGAAAGAATTGTGGAGTGTAAACAAAGATGAAAGACTATTACCTTTAATTTTTTAAAAAATTATATATTATGTAATTTTGCTGTCAGATTTTATTTTTTCCTTAAGGATATGATTTTTCTCTCAACCCATTCAATTTTGATCAATATATAGCATGGAAACAATGTAAAGACTATCAGAGTGTCTTCTGTGAGGGGTGGGGGGAGGGAAGCAAAATTGAGGATAAAATTGTAAAATTCAAAAACCTAAAAAAAATTTAAAAAGAAAACACTACAAGTAGCCAGAAAGAAACAATTCCACTATCATGGAACTACAATCAGGATAACACAAGATTTAGTAGCTTCTGCATTAGTGGCTCATGGGGCTTTGGAAGATGAGGGCAAAAGAACCAAATATCAACTACTCAGCAAAACTGAACATACTCTTCCAGGGGAAAAGATAGCCATTAAATGAACAGGGGCCTTCAAACTTTCCTGATCAAATGACTAGAACTGATCACAAAGTTAGATTTTCAAGTACAGGAATCAGGTGAAAAATAGAGAGGGTAGATAGGAAGGGCAAATTATGATGGACTTAAATTGCTTATATTCCTGCATGGGAAGATGATACTGATAACTCATATGAACCTTCTCATTTAGTAGGGCAATCAGAAGGAGAATATATAGATAGGGCACAGGAGGGAGTTGAATTTGAAGGTATAATATATTAATGAGATGGAGAGAAAGGAAAAATTGGGAAGAGAAAGGAATGTACTGGGAGATAGAGGTAGAATGGGACAAGTTATTTTACATAAAAGAGGCAATTTTGCAATGGAGTGGAAGAGGGGGAAGGAGATGAAGAATGAGTGAGCCTTTACTCTCATCAGAAATGGCTCAGAGAAGAAATAACATACACACTCAACTAGGTATAGAAATCTAACTTACCCTAGAGGAAAATGGAGAGAAAAGAGTTAGTGTAGAGGGTACTGGGGAGAGGAGAGAGATGTAGGGGAAAGAAGGGGTGGGGGATTGTGGGAAAGAATAGTCAGATACAATATACTTTTGAGAAAGGACCGCATGAAAGGAGAGAAAATAGAATAAATAGGTAGGAGGAGGGATTAGGATAGAGGGATACAATAGTAACTGTGGGGGAAAAATATTGAAGCAATTTCTCTGATGGACTTATGATAAAGAATACTATCCATCTATACTATCGCCCCCCCCACTAAAAAAGCTGATGGAGTCTGAATACTGACTAAAGCACATTTTTCCCGCTCACTTTATTTTTCTTGAGATTTCTCTTTCTTTGGGGGAGGGGGAAGAGATTGTGTTTACTTTTGCAACATGACTATTATAGAAATTGCAAGGGGCAGCCAGGTGATGTAGTGAACAGAGTACCAGCCCTGGAGGACCTGAGTTCAAATCCAGCCTCAGATACTTTTGCTGGGGGAGAATATGCTTCATTATTTATGAAAATACTAATGTAATGATTTTTGATGCATTAAGTCAAATATCTATGTTTAGTTTTTTTTTAGATCTTTTTTTGCAAGGCAATGGGGTTAAATGGCTTGCCCAAGGCTAGGTAATCATTAAGTGTCTGAGGCCGAATTTTAACTCTGGTATTCCTGACTCCAGGGCCGGTGCTCTATCCACTGCTCCACCTAGCCATCCCCCTAATTTCAGTTTTAAAGATTGTCATAAATAACTGAAAAAGATATCTTGCAAGGATACTTAAAAAAGACTTATACTGACCACTAACTTTGTAAGTATTACACTAAATAGTTTGCAAGGATAGCTGTTTCAAGTTGGTAGAAAAGTGCAACAGAGGAGCAGGTGATAAGATAGGTCCAAAAAGCCCAGGTGGGTCTTGAAAGCAGATAGACTAAGGAAGTTTGGTTTTGGTGTCTTTTTTGGGTTTTTTTAAATGGAAGGTAGAGGGTTTGACAAAGGGGGAAAGGGGGAGGAGCCAAGATGGCTGCATAAAGGCAGTGTTTCCCAGGAACTCCTTCCCTAAAAAACTCCAAAAGCATCAAATTATAACTCTAGCCAAAATTTAGAGGGTCAGAACCCATAGAAAGACTAAATAATAATTTTCCCAGTCCAAAATAACTTAGAACTTCCCTGGGAAAGGTGTGATTCACCAGGACCGGGAGTCAGAAAAAGTCCTAGTCACAGTGTAATCTTAGAACAACTTGAAGGGATGGTGAGAGAATTCTGCTACACTAGAATGAGTGTCGAGTGAGGACCGATGCAGAACCTGCAGGGAGAAACCAGCCTACACCCCCAGAGTACAGCCCACAGATGGTAAGGGGATCAGGGGAGACTGCAGAAATTTCTCTGCTTTCCCTGGGGGCAGGACTCTGCTGTTTGCCCACACTCAGATCCAGCTTGCAGTTTGGGCTTCTTAGATAGCTGAGCAGGGCCTTTCCACACAGCTCCAGGGCAGAGGGGAGGAGTGCTGTGGTCATCTACATATCAAAGCACAGGCAAAAGAGCATAAGACCTTGGAGGAATAAAGGTCTCTGTGGGGTGTCCCCCCCAAAAAAATCCCCAAGCCTGAGAAAGGTGATATTCTTAGGATAAAAGTTGTAGATCTTGAACTCCAAGCCTACTGGCAGTAAGTAGTTATCACTGCCTTTCACTGATTTGCTCTGTCATTCTTCTAATAAGAGAATAAAGTCTATGTGAACAGCAGAGAGCTGATGCCATTGCTTATTCAGCTACAATGAGGACAAGAATAGGAAAGGCAGATATTTAAGACACAGGTAAGAAATGACTACCTAGGGAGGAGCTGACCAACACAGTCCAAACTAAGTACAGGTCAGAGGAAGGGAGTGTAGCAGAATTCACCAGGTATCCCTTTATCCTCCTCCTTTATTTGAATACGTCCTGTTTCTTTATTTCTCACTAGCATATCTCTACTGGCCACAGCACCAAAGCAACAAGAAAGCTGTATAGATCATCTATGGTAATATCTATTCTCTATTAAATGAATATTTTAAAGGTTGGCTATATATGGTAGCTGGTGGTGCAGTGGGGAGAGTGTAGGCCTACAGTCAAGAAGACCTGAATTTAAAAGTATCCTCAGACATTTAACAGCTGTGTTGTGACCCTAGACAGGTGATTAAATCTCCATATGCATCCGTTTTCTCATCTGCAAAATGAGGATAATATACCAGCTACTCCCAAAGTTCTTGTAAGGATAACATGAGATTTTGTGTGTCAAGTGCCCATCATTGTGCAGGCATGGAGTAGGCACTAGCTAAAAGCGTTTCTTAGCTTTCTATCTGAAAAAATCTCATATAGTATACACTTAATGAACAATTTCGAAAACAATTTTATCTCTAACAAAATAGGCATGACCGTGGAGAAGGCTGACATAAGTTTTAGACTCTTTAGTGATAGGTAAGTGGTTCAGACTTCCTATGAGCACAGAAAATTCATTTATCCAAAAAGAAATCATGGGATGAGAGGGGATGGGAAGGGGAAAGAAAGGAAGAAGAAAATTCTCCTGGTTCTTAGGCTTCTTGAATTGTCTTCTGTTATTTAATGAAGGAAAGCACCAGTCATTCTTTTAGATATCATTGTATATCACCCAGTTCTCTTCTTAGCAGATGCTCAGGGTACATCATCCTCTTTCACAAACACTTTCAATCTCTTATTTTTATGAAACTCGCTAATCAAATCCTAAACTTTTATATTCTTTCTACCTACTACATGACTTCTATTTGTCTCTAATACTTAAAAAGACATACCTAGAAAAGGAGAACACAATTTTCACCTACATTTTGGTTTTGGTTCAGACCTCTGAATTCACATGAGTGAATAATCCCCTTACAACTTCTCTGTATATTAACTCAGTCTTAAAAAGTCACTTGGGTCATGGACAGTCTTAAATGACTTACTTACAATCCTATGCACAGTATGTATCAAAGATGGGACTTGAATTTGAGTCTTCTTTAAATCAAGGTGAGCTATCTATTATTCTGGGCCAAGCCTGATTAAGAGTCAGTTGGTTCAAGTCAGGGAATAGAACAAAAAGAGATCAATCAGAAAGAGTCAGTCAATAACCATTTATTGAGCTTCCTTTAAAAGGCTGAGATTTGAAGAAAGCCAGAAAGCAATGTTGAATGACCTCCTAAAAGAGCCAGGGACCAAAGTATCACTAGATTTAAACATGTGGAACAGGTATAAGAAGTCTGGAAAGTTTGAGTGGGGATAAAAAAGAGGCTTTGAATTAAAAAAAAAGAGGATTTTTACATTTGAACCTGGAAGTAAGAAGGAGTAAATGTAACTTATTGAGTAGGAAGATAACAGATCTAACCTTTAGGAAAATCACTCTGTAGGTTAAATGAACTAGCATGAGGAGAATTTTTGGGCAGGCAGATTTACCAGCAGACAGTCCAAGCAAGAGTAAGGGCATGTACCAGGTTGTGGCAGTATCAGAGTGGAGAGGCCTATTAAAGAGATACTGAAAAGATAAAATTGATAAGCCTTAGCAAAAGATCAGTTAGGGAGCGGGGCAAGAAAGAGTAAAGAGTCGAGGAAGACATCTAGGTTGTGGAAGTGAGAAGGTAATATTGCCTTTCATAGTCATAAGGAAGTCTGGGAGGAAGAATAGTTTTGAAGGAGATGAATTGAGTTTGGGGCATATTGATTTTCAGTTATCTGCCTAGAGACTATCCAATCTGAAATGTCTGAAAGACTTTCAGCAGAGACAGAACCCATTAAGTAGATTTGAGAATTATCAACCCAGAGATGATAATTAAAATTCATGAGAACTGATGAGATCACTGAGTTAAATACAATAGAAGAGAAAGTGGCTCAGGACATAGTCCTGTAGGACATCCATGGCTTGTGGGTGTTATCAGGATAAATTCTAGTAAAGGAGACAAAGAAGTTAACAGGTAGGAAAAAGAAAATGATTCTCTCTAGAGAAAAAAAAATGTAGAGAAAAGAGTATCACTGAGAAGCGGGTAACTGACAGTGTCAAAAGTTGCAAAGAAGTCAAGAAGGATGAGAATTGAGAAAAGGTTATTGGATTTGGAAATTAGTTATCACTGATAACTCTGGAGAGAGCAGTTTTGGTTTAATGTATTATATAAGGTTAAGAAAAGAATAACAGGAGAGGAAATATGGGCATCTATTGTAGACAGGCTTTTCAAAGAATAGAACAGATATGAACAATGATTAATGAAAATGGAAGAATTAGGTGAAGGGTTTTTTAAAATGAGGTAGCCCATGGCGATGTTTGTAGGCAGAAGAAAAGCAGTCAACAGACAGAGAGAGACTGAAGAAAAGTGAGACCAGATGACAGAAGGAGCCATCTGCTGAAGAAGCAAGGATGGAAACGCAGGTACAGGAATTAATCTTGGCAAGGAGGAAGAGCCACCTTTTAGTGTGATGATCGGGGGGGAGGCAGGGCAAGGGGGAGAAGACAGTGACTGAAAGCGTCATCTGAGGGTTGAGAGATGAAAAGAGGGAACAAATGGCCTCCAAATTTTTTCAGTAAAACATAAGGCAGACTTTTCAGTTGAAGGAATGGAAGGAATGGGAGCTATAGTAGGTTAAAAGAGGGAAGAAAACGTTTGAAAAGGCAGCTGTGGTGAACAGTACCCACTAGGGGTCCTCAATCAGCATCATTATAATTTTCTCCACCTTTATTCAGCAGCATGATTCAGAAGCAAAGGCAGTGACAGTGGAAATAATTCAAGTGATTCAAATAATTTCCCTGGCAGGGAAAAGTCATCAATATGATATGGGCCTGCCAAGGGGCAAGGGTAAGAGATGGTATAAAGCCGATCTAGCTCACCAAAGGACCAAGATGAGGGAAGGAGCTGAATACAGCTAACACCTGGGAAAGAACTGAGGGAATAAAGAGATCAAAAGTCTTAACATAGATGAAGAAAAAGATTTGGTGTTAAAAAGCAAATACCCTATGCCTCAGCATTCCTCCAATTGCCACCTGATAATCCCTTCAAATGGACTGAGAACATTCTTTAAATCAATTAATGACTAATAATGCCCTGTACTCTACTATGTTTCAGGTTATCAATAAATTCCTTCACACTCTTAATCAGCAGAACTCTCCAACTTGAATAAGTGTTTTCCCTGACAAAAATCACATTTACATTACTTTTATTTTCTTGTTTTGTAACCTCCCCCAAAATGTTGTCTATTTTCATTACCTACCTCATTCATCAAATACGCATCCAAATGACTTTTAGCTATTTCTAAAAACCCCTGGTCACTCTCAAATATTTGCTATCACTGAGGTTGTACTTAGCTGAAAGCAATTTCTTATAGATAAGACAATTAGATAGATAAATTGATTTTGAACCACTGCAAACTTCATAAAGTATAAAGTCTAAACTGGTGAATGACACAATGTTCTCTTCAATTTCTGGCATTGAGTTCTGTTATATTTTAAAAATCCATTTTAACACTTCACATTTATTCCTATTAAATTTCATTTTATTAAGTTCAGTCTATTGTTCTAGTCTGTCAAGTTATTTTTGGATGCTGTGTTAATCACCTAATATGGTAGGTAGCTATTCTTTCTATAACTGTGTCATCTGTAAATGACAAGAATACCTTTATTCAGGATATTAATAAAAATTTTATACAGTAAAGGGACAAGCATATATCTCTAGGGAACCCAAGTTGACATCGATTCATTAATGACTATTCCAAGAGTCATTCACCCAGTACTGAATCCATAATTAACCATAACCTAGACAATATCTCTCTAATTTTCCATAATATTAGAATGAAATATTAAATACAATCCAGCATCAAGGCAATCTGCATTTATAAAATTCCCTTAAGAAAAATAAAAAAAAAGAAATTTAATGTGAACACTAGCCCTTCATTACCATTTCTTCCCTTTTAAATATTCACAGATCATTCTAATAATAGACCTAGAATTCTGTCAGGAATCAAAATCAAGTCCATCAGCATAAATATAATAGGCTCCACTCTCCTTTAAAAGTGGCAAGTGGGCTACAAAGTTCTGGATATTTACCTTGCTCTCCAGTCCTGTGGAACTTCTCCCCTACTCAGTAATCTTTCAAATATTAACAGTAGCTCAGCAGTTATCCCAATTAGTTACTACAGTACCCTGCAAATGTAGTTGGCACAAGTCTGAAGACTTGAGCTCATAAAAATCAGTTAAGTGCTCTTACTTTTGCTTTATTTATCCTTAAAATAAACTGTTTTTTTTAATGTCTTTTCTAAACTAAAGATGAGTTTGAATGGTATAGAAAGTTGAAGCACAATAAGAGATATTCAGTTTTTCTTTCCCTCAGATATCACTTGAGTGTTTCACTCTCTTTCCCTAATATAATTTTTTTTAAATTCTTGTTGTCCTTATCATCAACCCAAGCTGAATGAATGAACTTGCCACTGTATTTATCTTTTGTCATTTTTTTTCCTCATAGGGAAAGGCCTATGAGCTTGATGGATGAATACAGTAAGGAATATTTTAGAAGAACATGAACAAGAATTACACAAGATGAGAAAGTGTAAATGGATTACAATCTGTACATCCAAGGGAATATCCTGGAAGTATTGAAATGGTCACAGCAAAATTTAGTATCTTGTATTTGAGAAGCAAAATATTTCAGAAAATTTAAAAGGTATTTCCAAAGTATATACTATTCTAAGATTTATTAAGTTATTTATATCAGCCCTCCCAGGTAGGTGGAAGAGATATTTTATAGTTAATAGAACTGAGCTAAAGAGTAGTGAAATCAATTAACTAATCCTCTTCCCTCAAGTCAAGTACAATTGAAGATTTTTAATAAACTAAAATATAAATGACTATTTTTACAAACAAATAGACTAAGAAAATAGGAAGAAAGGAACAGTATGATGAAAAGGATGACAAGATCTGAGCTCATGTTCTCTCCTAAATATTTATATGTAAATAAATGCATTTGTATTTAGGTGAGTATATATATACATACTCATATGTCATTAAAGGGCTTACCATGTGCCAGGCACTATGCTAAGATGCAGAGACACAAAGAAAGGCTTAAAAAAAATTTCCTATGTTTTCAAGGAGTTCAGAGTCAATGAACTATATCCAAACAAGCCATATACATGATAAACTGGGGATAATCTCAGAAGGAATCACAAAGAAGAAAGCTTTGAAAGTGACATGCTAAAATTTGTTATGAATTACTTAAAAATAAAAGCAAACTATACAGTTTCAAGTAAAAAATTATCTGAACCAATTCAACAAATACTTTTATAAAGATTAGTATTTCACTACTAGAACATACCAAATCATAATTTTTCTTTCCCAAATGAATGATATTTATTTACAAAAATTTAGCTAACTTTACCAGTTTGTAGCTTCCAACTCTGATCAAATGGTCCTATTCATTTCTATTAGCATCCAAGGGTTAGAAAAGGATGAGAACTAGTAACTGACTTTACAAAAATACACAAAAGCTACTACTGGACTGTGATAACAAATTATATCTAGAACAGAGCAATAACTCTGGTTTTTTTTACTGAGGTCCTGTATTTATTATCCATATTCTGATTCTACCTGTACTCTAACTGCAGTGTCCACACATTCCATATAAAATAGTCTTCTATATATTTTCTATTTGTTGAGATCAGTTAGAGTGGACCCATCCTCAGGAACCTTCAAATTTCTGAACACTACTCCAGCAAAATCTGGATGACTTTTTTTCCTCAATGCCCTGCCTCTTTGTCCTTAAACTTAAAACTGCTTTCCCTCTGGCCATCCAAAATCCCTTTCAGTAATACTTCACTTAGTGCCACTCATCAAAATTACTTAATTACTTTCCTTTCCACCTCCTAATTCTCCCTCTCATGGGGGGGGGGGGGGGGGGGGGGGGGCGCGCGCCTGTGCAGCGAGAGGGAAAGGAGGCAATAGGGATTATCTTGGATTTGCCCAGAGACACCGATCTATTAAGTGTCTGAAGCTACATTTGAACTCAAGTCCTCCTGACTCCAGGGCTGGTGCTCCATACACTGTGCCAAATCTAGTTGCCCCACCCCACTTTCAGTGTTATAAAAATAATTTTATTCTCCTGCATGCAAGTCAGCTAGGTGTCAAAAGAACAATTAAGAGTAACCTTAAACTAAAATGTGATTCATCTGTACCTCATCTAGGGTAACTCACATAGCACATTTATTTATATGCAATTTCAGAGTCATTGATGAAATGGCTATTCTTTATAGGTCCCAACACTTAATCTATTCTGCTTTTGTAAAATGTATACTTAAAGATTTAAGTTGAGAAATGAGCAGAGCAAAAAAGCTGCTCCGAAATTTCTCTTAAAATTCCCTGAAATAAGCAGCTACAGGGGTTGCTACCAGGCCATTCCTAGAAAGCATAGTAGGATAAAATGCTACCTCTGTCAAGCCCAAGTCCCAATTTTATTTTTTTTAAGATTTTATTTTTTATTTAAACATTATTAAAATATTCTTGTTTTAAGAGTAACCATATGGGGGAGGCTAGGTGGCGTAGTGGATAAAGCACTGGACTTGGAGTCAGGAGTACCTGGGTTCAAATCCGGTCTCAGACACTTAATAATTACCTAGCTGTGTGGCCTTGGACAAGCCACTTAACCCCATCTGCCTTGCAAAAAAAACTTAAAAAAAAAAAGAGTAAACATAATACCCCCTCCTCCATAAAAATATAAAATATCATGAGAAATAAAGTAAAAGGAAGAGAAAAAGATGTGTTTCAGTCTCTGTTCTGATACCATCAACTCTGTCTCAGGTGGATCACATTCTTTATCCTAAGTCCACCATAAAAGTTACTTCCATATTTTTCCAGAGTTGCTGTTGCTGATTTTAACACCCTCCCTCCATTCTTCCCCAATACCATCTGTTATATTTTCTCTCTCCTTTCACTCTGTCCCTCTTCCAAAATGTACTGTGGGGCAGCTGAGTGGCACAATGGACAGAGCACCAGCCAAGGAGCCAGGAGGCCCCAAGCCCACATCCCACCCCAAAGACCCAGCAACCACCCAGCCCCATGGTCCCAGACAGGCCACCCGATCCCAGCACCAGGGGAAATGTGTTATATCTGACTACCCTCTCCTATGATCTACCCTCTTCTCTATCACCCACATCCCCCCTCCCCCATCCCCCGCCCCCCTCCTTCTCTCCTTTTTCCTCTAGATGTCTATACCCTATTGAGTGTGTATGCTGTTTCCTCTCAGCCATTTCTGATGAGAATGAAGGTTCTCTCATTCCCAATTGCCTTCCCCCGCTTCCATATCATTGCAAAAGCTACATGAAATATCTTTTATATGAAATACTTTAGCCTATTCTACCTCTCCTTTCTCTTACTCTGAGTACATTTCCCTTTCACCCATTGACTCAATTTTTACAATTTATCTTCAAATTCAATTCTCTCCTGTGCTTCATCTATAAAAGCTCCTTCTACCTGCTCTATTAAATAAGAAAGTTCATATGAGCATTATCAGTATCATCTTTCCATGCAGGAAAACACACTGTTCACTATCAAGTCCCTCATAATTTACCCTTCTCTTCCTCTCTCGATGCTTCACCTGAGCCCTGTATTTGAAGGTTAAACTTTCTGTTCAGCTCTGGTTGTTTCAACAGGAACATTTGAAATTCCTCTGTTTTGAAAGTCCATCTTTTCTCCTGGAAGAGGATATTCAGTTCTGCTGGGTAGATGATTCTCAGTTGCATTCCAAGCTCATTTGCCTTCCACAATATTGTTATTCCAAGTCCTACAAGCCCTCAATGTAGTTGCTGCTAAGTCCTGTGTGAACCTGACTGCAGCTCCACGATATTGGAATTGTGTCCTTCTGGCTGCTTGTAATATTTTTCTCTTTGACTTGGGAGTTCTGAAGGAACTTGGCTTTAATATTCCTGGAAGTTGTTTGTTTTTTTTGGGGATTTCTTTTCAGGGGAGATCAGTGGATTCTCTCAATTTCTATTTTACCCTCTGCTTATAGGATATCAGGGCAGTTTTCCTACAGGAATTCTTGAAAAATGAGGTCAAGATTCTTTTCCTGATCATGACTTTCAGGTATCACAATAATTTTCAAACTATCTTTCCTGAATCTATTTTCCAGATCAGTTGTTTTTTCAATAAGATATTGCACATTTTCTTCTAATTTTTCATTCTTTTGGTGTTGAATTATAGTGTCTTGATTTCTTGCAAAGTCATCAGCTTCCTTTAGCTCCATTCTATATCTGAAGGATTTGTTTACCTCAAGGAGCTTACTTATCTCCTTTTCCATCTGACCAATTCTGCCTTTTAAAGCATTCTTCTCAATAATTTTTTTGAACTGTTTTATCCAATTGACAAACTGGTTTTTAATGTTATTTTTCTTTAGCATTTTTTTGGATCTCCTTGACTAAGCTGCAGGCTTCGTTTTCATGTTTTTTCCTGCATCTCTCATTTCCTTTCCCAAGGGGGGGGGGGGGGGGCAAGGTGGTCCCTGCTCTATGGTGGGGGTGGGTGGGTCTAGTCTGCAACCAAGGTCTGCAAGTGGTCAGAGCCCCAGAGTCCAATTCCAGGGTCAGAGGACAGACCACTCCCTCAGCAGTCTCCCTCCACTCCTTTTCCTTCCTTGGGGTGAGCACTCAGGGTGCAGTTTCCTGGGCAACTCCATGGACCTACTTCCATTTCCTGCATCTGGGCTGCCGCAACCGCTCTGAGTCCAGGACTGCGCTGAATGTTGCGACTGTGCTGAGGGGCCGGGCTTTGAGCTGGCTCTGGTGGAGGCCTCCCTACTGATCTTCCAAGTTGTGCTTGGTGCTCCCTGGGGTGCAAGTCAGGAAACTGCTTCTGATGTCAGGAGGCCCCGCTCCCTGGGACTGCTCCCGAGAGGCTGAACTTCCTTCGCTCTGGTGCAGCCACCCCTCCAATCCCTTATTTTCCAGGTTACCTTGGGCTGGAGAATTGCCTCACTGGATCTTTTGGTGGGTTCTGTCTCTCGAAAATTTAGTCATAATTTTAAGATTTTTGAAATATTTTGGAGAGTGCCCCTAAGAGAGGCTCTTCTCCGGCAGCCATCTTGCCTCCGTCCCCCCAAATCCCAGTTTTAAATGTTTCTTCATTCAATTAAAAGGCAAAACCTATAGCAGAAGGGCAGTGCTATGCCACATTAATGAAGGAAGACTCTCTACTCCCCAACATCTTCCCTATTCTAGATTTTAAAAAAAGAAGGGAGAAACTGAAGAGGTAATGAGTAGCTTTCTCTTCTTATGTCTCTGATCTCCTTAACAATGCAATAAGAGATTTTAATTTGACTGTATAAAAGTCATTATAATTCTTTTACTAGAGACTTACCAAGCATTCCTAGTTACTATGCAACCCAGCAAGGATTAAGTATTTTATGTTCAATTTAATCACAATAAGTCAATCATTCTATGAAAAGTTTGTTCATGTCATGAACCTCCATTCATAATTCAGAAGCAACATTAGTTCTGATACATTTTTTTGCCTAATATCCTTGTTCTAGTTTCTTATTTCTGCTGATTACTACTCTACCTTCCAGGGCAGCTAGGTGGTGCAGTTGATAGAGCAATATTCTTGGAGTCAAGAAGACTGGAGTTCAAATCTGGTCTCAGACACTTGACTCATACTAGCTGTGTGACCTTGGGCAAGTTACTTCACCCTGACTGCCTCGCATCCAAGGCCATCTCCAATCATCTTAATTCCTATCTGGCCACTGAACCCAGATGGCTCTGGATGAGAAAGTGAGGCACAGCACCCCCTCACTCAAATCCAATTCACCTGCTTGTTATGGCATCACCTCCCTGATGTCATGTCTTTTTTAAGACTGAAGGACAAAAATTGTTATTATTATTATTATTATTATTATTATTGTTATTATTATATGAGATATTGTCTATATCTAGTCCCAATTCCTTTATGATCCTACAAAAAATTGGTTATGGGGGCAGATGGGTGGTACAGCCCTGGAGTCAAGAGGACCTCAGATACTTAATTATTTAGCTGTGTGACCTTGGGCAAGTGATTTAACCTAATATCTTGTAAAAACAAGACAAAAAAACCCAAAAAAACTGGTTGTGTGTAGCAATATGGCGTTAATGTATATTAATAATGTAAATATATAAGCACTGTAAATTTCTGAAAATTTCCAAGATCTCAAATTCCAAATCAACGCTATTTTAGAGTACCTTGGATTCAACATGGCTTTGGATCTTCAGGTTTCAGACCAATAATACTCTTTAAATCTCAGAACACAGCAAACAGAATAACATGAACCAGACCACTCTTCATCAATATAGATTCATGTTCCTAAAACTACACAGTAATCTGGAACTCTAGAAAAATTAAGATTTCTTTCAATCCAAAGTCTACTTGAATACCTTGCAGTAGGGTATCAAATTTCCCCCTCCAAAAATTCTGTTTGAGGAAAAGATATTTACTTTTCCAAAATTTTTAAAAGAAAGCAGAAACATTATGTAAATAAAATCTAATGCATCAAATATAACATTAAATTATCACCATTTTCAAATAATAGGCTAGTCTTACCCGATCACTCCTCTTCCTTCACTTCACAACGAAGGATTCAGAGTCAATTTGGGATCTTAGACCTCAGATCTCCAATTCATCATAATATTGAAGCTGTCCATATAATTGTCCACTGATAGCAACTCCTGCATTAAAAAAAAAAGAATTAAGTATAAATGTTTCTGGAAAAGGAAGGATAAAATGATACAGGATCCTAAAGTCAACCTATCTTAATTAATAACAACTTAAGTGATAAAAGATAAATTCAAATGTCCACGAGATCTCAGCATTGGCATCAACATGAGACCTAAGAAATCTAGCCATAGCTTTGCCACTAAATTGTTATACGGAGGCAGCTAGATGGAGTAGTGGAGCCTTGTAGTCAAGTCAGGGGGACCTAAGCTCAAATTCAGCTTCAGATACTTAAATATTTAGCTATGGAACCTTGAGCAAGTCACTTAACCCCAGAGGGAAGAAGGAAGGAAGTTATCTAAAAAAAAAATAGTTACACAACCTGGAAATTTAGCTAAATTCTCTGGACCATAGTTTCTTCATGAATATCCCAATCTTGGCAAATTTTTACTACCAACAGATCTGTGATTTGTAGAAACTACAATCTTTTTTCTTTTTCCTAACTGAATCCTGCTTCTCCATTTCCAACTTTCTACTCCTGCTTCACAAGTGGAGGCTGCAAAGGGTGGAATGATCCACAGTAGAGCACTG
Source organism: Macrotis lagotis (assembly GCF_037893015.1). Lineage (NCBI taxonomy): Eukaryota > Metazoa > Chordata > Mammalia > Peramelemorphia > Peramelidae > Macrotis > Macrotis lagotis. The sequence goes on from NC_133666.1 coordinate 254,978,579, forward strand.
AGGTATTTTATTACTCTAGCTTAGATCAGAAAATACAGAGAGAGAGAGAATCTCTAAAAAAAAAATTAAGCTCTTTTTAATAAGAAATTCTTGGGGTGGCTAGGTGGCGCAGTGGATAAAGCACTGGCCCTGGAGTCAGGAGTACCTGGGTTCAAGTCTGGTCTCAGACACTTAATAATTACCTAGCTGTGTGGACTTGGGCAAGCCATTTAACCCCATTTGCCTTGCCAAAAGCTAAAAAAAAAGAAATTCTTTTTCCAAGAGTTCAAGTATAATTTTTACTATCATCTCCCACATCCACACCTTTGTTTAGCATACACTCTCCCTTTAATTCCATCTTAGAGAATTTTTTTTAAGATGAAACTCAGGCACAATACAGGCATGAAATCTTTGCTGATCTTTTCATCTTTTAATGCCTGCAATCCTCCCAAACTACATTTATTTAACTATTCTATGTGTGTATGTATGTAAAGGTGTGCATATGTATAATATTAACTTTATATTTATGTTATTCATATATTTTTAATGTATGTTTCCCAGTTAGGATGGAAGTTCATTTTAAGTTAAGGAGCATTTCATTTTTTACACTTGAATCCTCTGCTATATAAGAACTTCCTAATAAATATCCATTCATTCACTGATATTTAATTTAAACCTCATTGTACAGGGAACAAAGGGACTGGAGAAATAGCTTAGCATTCACCTACATTCTCAAAATAATTCAATTTGTAGGGGCAGCTAGGTGGTGTAATGGATAAAGCGCCGGCCTTGGAGTCAGGAGTACCTGGGTTCAAATCCGGTCTCAGACACTTAGTAATTACCTAGCTGTGTGGCTTTGGGCAAGCCACACAAATGGGGTTATCATTTGCCTTGAAAAAAAAAAACAAAAAAAAAAAAAAGAAAAATTCAATTTGTAAATGAGTATCTTTCCCAGATATAACTCATGATTTAGTGAACGACTGGGTGAAAATATCCAATTACCATAGGATTAAAACTAGAATCTTATGGTGAAAACTTCAAAATTTTCAAATCCTATTGAATCAGACTTTTATAACAAAAATTTAGCTGATGTTTTGTTTGTTTTAAGCAATATATAATAAAAAATAAAATGTATAAATTAAAATAGTATTTCTATACCAAAATTCGATTATCACATGTACTTAATACATAATCACTAGTTTCACACTAATCTTTTCTCTCATACTCATATACAACAAAGTTCTACAATTCACTGAATTCTATAGCAAGCAGAAATCAAGCCCCCAAACTCCAGTGGTTTCAATCCCTTTCCACAGCAACATGTATTTAATTAATTTTTTTTGAAGAGAATTTTTTTTGCCTTTATCTCATTCACTCTGACATAGCAGGACATAAAACTGAAAGAAGGGGATAGGGAATGGAAGAAGAACTAAGGGAAGAAGAAGCATGAAGACAGGTTAAATTAATGATTCCAAACAGGAAAAGGTCTAGGCTCAAAGGTCCTCAGTTTTTTTGTGTTATGGATATCTTTGGCACTTCAATAAAACCTGTATATTCATTCTCACAATAATATTTTCAAACAAATGAAAGAAATGCTAAATTTCAGTTTAGGATTTAGTAGAAATAAATAATTAATCCCATTTAAATCCAAAGACTCCTCTCAAATCTATTCAAAGATGATTTGGTAAGTTGCTAGCAATAAATTCATACTAAGAAAACCTATTACAATTACAATTTGCCATTTTAATTATTTTAAATCTCAAGTTCTATTATTTTCCCCCTCAAACTCCCAATATACAAAATATTAAAATATCAATATCTGATGTGCTTTTCTAATGCAACTTATATCAACACAGTATAAGGATAGAAAACTGAGTAGCCATGTATGTGTGCACATATGTAATTACTGGTTAAGATGCATCACTAATGCTGAGTGATATGAGCAGAACCAGAAGAACACTGTATACTCTAACAGCAACATGGGGGTGATAGTCAAACTTGACGGACTTGATCATTCCATTAGTGCAATAATCAGGCACAATTTAGGGATATCTGTGATAGAGAATACCATCTGTATCCAGAGAAAGAATTGCGGAGTTTGAACAAAGACCAAAGACTATTACCTTTAATTTTTTTTAAAAAACACCATTATCTTATTATGTAATTTTGCTCTTAGACATTATTTTTTTTTCCCTTAAGGATATGATTTCTCTCTCATCACATTCAACTTAGATCAATGTGTACCATGGAAACAATGTAAAGACTAACAGATTGCTTTCTGTTGGGGGGGAGAGGGAAGTGAGATTAAGGGGAAAATGTAAAATTTAAAATAAATAATTTTTTTAAAAAGATACATCTATAAAAGAATCACTGAAGGGCAAGACAGGAGGTGAAGATATTTGTCCTTCATTATCGAAGAAGATTATGACATCAGGGAGATGATGCCAAGACAAGCATGTGAACTGGATTTAAGTGAACCTACTTTCTCCTCCAGAGTCATCTGGGACTAGTTGGCAGAGATGAATCAGGACAACTGGAGATGACCCTGGATATGAGATAATCAGGATTAAGTGACTTGTCCAAGATCACACAGCTTTAAATGTTCAGTATCTGAGGTCAGTGCTCTATTCACTGCAGCACCAAGCTGCCCTGTGAGAAAGGTGGTGTCCTTGAAGTAATAAGAAATTGGGAAACAGGAATTGGAGGCAAATGTATAGAATAATACTGGAACCTGACCCCATGTTAGGGAGAAGAGTTAGAAAGTAAAGGAAGGTGATACTGATGTTGGCAGTTTGTCCAGAAGAAACCACAGAAATTGCCAAAAGAGGAAGGTATTGAGAACGGCAACTCATACCTGCATCCTCAGCTACATCGATTTTTCCCATCCTCGTCTCTCTCTCTATAGACAGGTCAAAATCTCTTGACAATACTTTTGAGTCCCTCATGAAAATCTGATCCTTTTTCTTGGGTCAACTCCCCTTTGATTACATTTCCTTTTATCTTTTCCAGTAAACTGTCTCTAAATTCTCCAATTTAAAAAAATCTCATTTTTCTACTGATTTTTTCCTTGACACCCACAATTATGCCAAAAATGCCCCCATTCTTTTAAAAAAACTTCCAAAGTCTATCACTTCAAGTTATTAACTTTTCTTTCTATTTACCTTTTCTCAAAGTCCTAGAAAAAAATCTGTCTGGCTCATTGTCTTCAATTCCTCTCTTCTTATTCACTTCTCTACCCCTTGTAATCTGGCAAGCCCATCACTCAAATGAAACTGCCCTCTCCAAAACTGCCAATAATATCAATTGTCAAACCTAGAGTCCTTTTCTGTCTTCTTCCTTCTAGATTGTTCTGCACCATTTGACACTGTTTATTACCTTCTGCTCCAAATGTATTCTTTGAGGTTTCTAGACAGTGCTCATTCCTGAGTTTCTTCTCACTTGTCTGATTACCCCCCAGGTTCCATTCTTTTGGGGCCTTTTCTCTCCATACACTCTTATTTAGTGATCTCATCAGTTCAACACTGTCCTCTCTCCAGGGTTCAAGTCTTGCTCGACCAGCTGCCTACTGAACATTTTGAATTGGATGTCTTATAAGTATCTCAAACTCAGGGGAGAACTCATCTTCCCTTTTTCTAAGCCTACCACAGAGATGTGATTTCCAGATATAAAGAATGCAACCCTTGCACCACATGATACTCTCAGATGAGACTTTTTCTTCCATATGAAGAATTCTTATTCCCCTGTTTCATGGCAGACTTGCTGACCAAGGACCTAAGAAAGAACAGTGCATCCTTTATTTTTTTCTTCCTTAGGACCTTCTCTTTATCTCTCACAATGATTTCACACTCATTGCTCCCACTTTCTCTTGTCTATTCTGCTTGATTTGTCAATAGCAAATTTCACAGATAAATTGTAATGACAGATTCAGCCTTTTGTGGCAAAAATTGCTTAGTACATACTGATCTAGGTTGGTTGCTAGAACTCTACTTCTATATAGTCATGAGATTAGATTCGTTATGACTTCCACTTCAGAGTCTAATGTTCCCAAAGTTTCTTACAGTAGGATTTCCTCCCAGACAGAAGATCATCCTTCCCTCTACTCTCCTCCTCCATTTTCGACCTCTTCTCATAATTGTAATTGTGTCATCTGTTCTCATTCCCAGATCACTGGCAGAAGTTAAATGACAGCCCATACAGCTCCCTAAATCAATGAGTTAAACTTCTAACAATTCTCCCTTGTGTTCACACTGCTGGATCAGGGCTCATGGGAAAAGCAGTTTATGTCGTTACTTAAATAATTTTCTAAAAACTACTCACAATTAGAAAAACTCAAATTTCAATTATGACCCCCTTTTCTAGTATTCCTTCCTTTTGAGGAAATTTAATTCCACTTTCAATGGAAAAAAAACTATTATATTTGTTACAAGTCCTTAATTTTTACTTCTCAATATTTTCTTTGCCCACCATGATCAAAGAAAAAAACAGTGTAAAATAAGTTACCAAAACATAAATTTATATATAAAAATTATAAAAACATAAAGTTATATAAAAATATAGTCATGAAATATGATATTCATTTCATTATATGTAATCTAAGACTTTCCTCCCAGGAAACAGTATGATACTCACACTTAGCCCTTGGAAGAGGTTATCTGAAGTCTGGTTTCTTTTTATAATGAGTTTCTTAATATAGAATCTCTATGCTAGTTTTATACAGAGCATGCCTTTCTACTTATTAGACTTAAGCATAATACAAGCAAAGAATGACTTCCTAAAGTGGAAATGAGTCATCAACCTCTGGCAGGAAGTACAACATAATCAAAATAACCCTTTTCATCCTGGGTAAAGGCCAATTAAGGGTAGATGTCTAAAAAATTATGTCTCTAGACACTGAAGAATCTTTCAAAAAATAAAGGTAAAAGCTTTTAAGTGTAAATCAAGCTAAAAGTTAAGAATCCCTTTTTAAGGTGATTAAAAACATGCACCCAAACTGTCTAATTTCCTTTAAGAATTTTATTTAGAGAATTAAGAGGTAAAAATTAGTTAAGAGTTTAACATATTATTTATATGAAAAATAGAAAGACATTTATATGATATATAAAGAGAAGTCTGGGAAGTCAGGAGACCTCAGTTTTAAGTCCTGATTATACTTTTGACTGTTCTGCTATGTGATGCTAAGCAAGTCAAAGTCTCTGATACCAAGCTATAAAACATACTATAAAACATTTACCTTTTCTATCTTATATATGGCTCACAGAAATATCCTAAGGATAAAAATAGGAACATGAAAATACTGAAACAAAAATTAAAGCACTATAGGAATACATGTCTTTTAGTCCTAACTTTGCATAGTTTTTTATCAATCACTTATTGCCTTGTTTCCAAAAAAGTTTAACTGACAATGCCAATAAAATTAAAATTCAGACATTAAGTCATTCAATCAACAAGCATTTGTTAAACATGTTCTAGACAGCAGGCACTGTGCTAAATGCTAGGATTATAAAAAGAAAGCCAGTCTACTCCTTTATTCCTAAAAAAAAAGCCCTAGCTCTTAAGGAATTCACATTTTAATGGAGATAATATGCAAATGATAACTGTCTGTGTGTGTGTGTGTGTGTGTGTGTGTGTGTGTACTCATATGATGAACTGGAGATAATCTTAGAAGGAAGGAACTAAGATTAAGGAGAAAGAGGAGAGGTGATGTTTGTCCTTCGCTGTCAAAGAAAACCATGACATCAGGGAGGTGATACCATGATAAACATGACATCAGGGAGGTGATACCATGACAAACTCATGATCTGGATTTGAGTGAGAGGGTGCTAGGCTAAATCACCAGCCTGACTTTCTCCTCCAGAACATTTTGGGTCCAATGGGTCAGATATGAATCAGGACAACTTGAGATGGCCCTGGATACAAGGAAATCAGGGTTAAATGACTTGCCTAGGGTCACACAGATAGTAAGTAGCAATTGTCTGAGGACAAATCCAAACCCCGTTCTCAGGACTCCAAGGTTAGTGCTCCATCTACTGTGACACTTAGCTGCCCACTTCTGAGAGAAAGCAAGACTTGAAGACTGGAAAGTCAAGAGGTAGAGAAGAGTTCCAGTCATGGAGGAGAGCAAGTAAAATTGGAGATGGAGTGTCTTGTTTGAGGCTATCATCACTGGATCACAGAGAGAGTAGAAAGGATTAAAGTGTAAGAATGGAAAGAGGGGGAAGAACTTTAAATGTCTAACAGTTTATTATAGTTAATTCCTGATTAAACCAAGGCAATGGGAGATACATTACATTAAACTATTATTTATTATATATGTACTAGGTTCAAAGCATTGAAAATATTCAAATATTCAAATTGTAACTTTCTTGAAGAGCATACTTCTCTTTTTAATCTCTGTACCTTTCAGTTATTTAAATCCTTGAAACAAATAGATACACAAAGATAAAAAAAGTCCTTAACTTCTAGGCAAATTACAATGTAATTGAAAGAAAACACAGTATGATACAAAATAGAAAGTTATGGGGTCAAAAGGACAGATCAAAAATAAAATAGTTCTAAGAAAATGTGAAAAGATCACTTTCATTTGGTAGAAAATCTGGAAAAGTTTCAAGATATGGCACCCAGGCCAAGAGAAGGATTTCAAGGGGAGGAACTGAGAGGAAGTATACACTAATAATGAAGATTAAAGCAAATAATTAAAAAATGCAAGGGAATACCAAATGTGACCAAGGAACAGCTAGAAGTACAATTCACATAATGCAACAATCCCTCAACATAAATGAAGAGAGATAGTGGTTTGAATGAATTAAAGTTTAACAGTAAAAGGATCAAGCAGAAACTGACAAAAAAATTTTAAACACTTGGCTTGGGTATATTCTATATTTTATGACTTTTTCCTATGTTTTTATTATCAGCATATTTGAACTTTTTAAGACATTTCTAATAAGAACATTTTTCTATCTATAAAGACCAGATATGTCAAATGACAACAGATTTTTTATTCTTAAAACTTTTATTCTTTTTTTATTAGGTTGTTTTTTTTTTGCAAGGCAATGGGGTTAAGTGGCTTGCCCAAGGACACACAGCTAGGTAATTATTAAGTGTCTAAGGCCGGATTTGAACTCAGGTCCTCCTGACTCCAGGGCTGGTGCTCTATCCACTGCGCCACCTAGCCGCCCCAAAACTTTTATTCTTAAAACAGATTAATCTTTTATTCTCTAGTTTGTGAATGTACTTCCCTCCTGGCCTATGTCTATCAGAATCCAGTTTCCTTTAAAGATCAGTTTTAAGTGGTCACATTTCCCAAAAGTCTTTCCTGATTCCTCTAGTTATTCATTCTCTCCCCCGCCAATAACCCCATTTTAGAAGGGGATGAATTTAGGGTAAAAGATACTGAATTCTATCATACATGCAGAGTTTAAGATAGCTCCACCACACCCAGTTTGAAATGTTGAATGGGAAATGGCAATGCTCAGTAGAAAGACTGGGGCAGGATATATTCATATGGGAATCATGATGCAATGAATTAGCAGAGAATTATGAATACAGCAGTATTTTAATGCTGATAAAATCAGGGAATCTTATTAAGGGTATGGAAAGGTCAGTTCTTGAGATGTACATTGACTACTATAGTTTCACTGTGCAATGTAAAAATTTGTATCCTGATCTCCTCAGTCTTCAACCCTCTTATCAGATTCAGGGAAGGGGGAAAGGAGTTCCCCTTTTGCCCTCAGTGCCCAGATAAGGCTATAAAATCTGAGTTGGACCTCATCTTGAGACCCAGGAACCTCTCTCTCTCTCTGGTTCAGTCAGCTCTCACTCTGACAGGTTCTTTAGGGCCCTCTCAAGGCCTCCATATACCTAACCTTTTGTTATTCATTATTCATTTCTGTCTCAAGTGTTTGCAGATTCTTTTGGGAGGAAGTTTTTTAAAGTGCTTATTTTATTATATTTCACAAAAAAATCCTGAGCAGTTTTAATGTCCCAGAGAGTGTGTACAAATTCCTTTGCTTTTCAGTGGCTCCCAAATTCCTATGCTTATCTGGTTACCCCAGATTCCACTGGCAACATTCACCCACTGGATCTGATAAGGTTAAGAAGAGAATGTGTAGTTAAGAGAAATGGGGCTAGGACAGAGCCTTAAGAATACTCACAGAGTGTGTGAAATAGTTAAAAATTGAGTACAGGTGAGAGGAAGGAATGAGAGAGGAAGCAGAAATACTGAGAGCAGGAGGCTTTTCCAAGTAGGCTGGATGTTTTGGTGGAATAAAGGAACCAAGCTTTATCCAGACAAATGTTTATTTAGCAAGGCATGGTATTGCAGAAACAATTGGCTTTCAGTATCCAAGGACCCTGACCACAGTTAATAATACTATTTTGAGGGAGTAAGAAGAAGAAAAAACAGAATCACTGTTATTAAGGAACTTGGTTTTTTATTTATTGGTGGAGAGAATGGGGAACATTAAATTGAGTGGGATAGTTTTATGACATTCCTTGGGTAGGATGAGGAGTAATGTGCCTCTCCAAAATCAGCTTAAAAGCAGCTGAAATTTAGCTTCATAAAAAAGGCTATTTTTAATAGATATTGATGGGATAGAAAAATCTAGTTTAGGTTTTTTGTTGTTTTTAAAGAAGAGAGGCTTGGAAAATTTTGAAGGGAGTAGGGAAGGAAGAGATTGAAAATTTGAGAAAAGAAAAATGACTGACAAGTTTCAAGATGCTGGAAAAATAGAAAGGACTACATGAGATCAGAGACAAATGTAGAGAAAGGACTTAGTCTTCAAAAGGAAAAGAGCCAAATCACTGTCAGACATGGAAGAAAGGAAAAGAAAGAAGGGAGGATAATGATTCTGAGAGGTTGAGATAAAAGGGTTCATTTTCAAAAGACCTTAATTTTCTCACTAAAGTAAGAGGTTAGATCCCTATGAGAGCCAAGAGGGGGAGGGGGAAAGGAAAGTATGGGAGGCTCAAGTAGAGGGAAAAAATGGTTTGGAAAAGCTTCTGTGGGAAGTGAGATAGGGGATAAATTAAGGAGGAATAAAAGGACTTGACTTCAGGCAATGAAAACCCATTGGCAGTTGAATAAGATCAGTTTATAATATACTTAATCAGCATAGTTGTGATTTCTAATTCCATTCAGAAGGTAATAAGTTGCACATAGTAAGAGTAACTTAGGACTGAGATCTGGCAAGGAATCAGCAGACAGGGCAAGGGGACATGGATTTCAAAAGTAAAAGAGTTAAATTAAATTGACTATAAGGTAATCAATCATTGAAGCTGGGGTTTGGGAAACATGAAAACACCATCTACCAATGAGCTTCAACAATTTATAGGTGTTCCTTAAACAGAATAAAGAGTCTTTCTGATTCAGGAAATTACAACTGTTCACTCACTTTTCTCCAATTAGAAATTAGAAATCAGATTACCAAATCTGGTATCCTAGTTTATATTCTGTTCATTATTTTCTTTTAATGTTTAAAAAAAATCTTCTGACTCCACCCTATTTTGGGGGTCTAGGGCCTACCTGAGAGAGCCCAGTTCTGATTTGCTGTGCAACTGCACCCTGCTAATAATAAATTGACAAGATTGGAAGAACAACAAAATAATCTGTAACAGATAGTCTTAGACTTGTTTAGGGCACTAAGAGATTAAATAAATAGTGTTTGTGGACCAAAAAGCTAATATGAAACAAAGCAATCTCCATGTCAATCTAAACTATGGACACTCTTCATTTCACTGATTTTTTTTCCCTATGTAAAATATCTGGTTTATTTCTTTATTCATTTTCCCATTTCCCTTCAAATATTTGTATTTAATTATCTGTATACTTATTAAATCCTCAAAGTACAAAGTAACATGCTTGTTTCTGTTTTTATATCTGCCTAGGAAAGTGACTGACACATAAAATGAATTGTAGCAATGGCAAAGTACACAAAGTTCACAAAGAGGGAAACCTGTGGGCCTCAGCAATTATAAAGCATTCTTCTTCAATTTGAACTGTGTGGTACAGTCACAAGTGGCAAACATCTCTGGCAAGTATATGTCCCGATTTTTTGCATAACTTGCAATCAATAAATCCAAGTTATCTCTAGAAAGACCTAAAAATAAGGGGTGGCTAGGTGGCGCAGTGGATGGAGCACCAGTCCTGGAGTCAGGAGTACCTGAGTTCAAATGCAGCCTCAGACACTTAATAATTACCTAGCTGTGTGGCCTTGGGCAAGTCACTTAACCCCACTGCCTTGCAAAAATCTAAAAAAAAAAAAAGATATAAAAATAAGAACAGGAGGCTATGTTCTGGTTTGTCAAATTGGGTTAGGGTTAGGAGTGCTTTTTTTTTTGCAAGGCAATGGGGTTAAGTGGCTTGCCCAAGGCCACCCAGCTAGGTAATTATTAAGTGTCTGAGGTCGGATTTGAACTCAGGTACTCCTGACTCCAGGGCTGGTGCTCTATCCACTGTGCCACCTAGTGGCTCCCTTGAGTGCTTCTTAAAAAAATTATCAACATAGCAGGATTTTTATTGAGTGGAAGAGTAATAAGATTATATATGCTTTACGAAATCACTTTGGCAGCTATGTATAAGATACAAATAAAAATAATTAGGAGGTTATTATTCAGGTAAGGTAATGAGGGGTCTGAGTTTAGGAGCTAACTGTATGAGAGAGAAGGAAAAAGATATGAGATGTTGTAGTAGAAACTAAGCTAATCATCTCAAAATTCTAAATCAGAATTATTCAAAGGACAGTAATGCCCTAAAAAAAAAAGTTAGATTTGTAGGGAAGGGAATATAATCTCCCATGTATCCTACAAGCCCATCCTCACTAGTTCATGCTGTCCCAAACAAAATGAAAATGAGGGAGTAGGGACCCTACCAGTCACTGAGTCAAAGCCAGAGAGCCCACCCTGAAAGGCTAATAAATTTGCTACATTCACAGGATAACCTAAGGGAGGTAGGTATTTGAAAGGCAATAGGGGATTTTCCAAAGACACTTGGCACAACTGTTGCTAGAAGCATACCCAGTAGTGACTAAGAAGAGATTAGCCATTTACACAATGGAGGGATTGAGGGTAGGAGGGGGAGGTACTGGCTGGGGGATAAGGTTAAGATATAGAAGTTTAGGCTAGATTCCCCTACAGAATAAGGTAGTTTTCTTGTTGCTTCAAAATTAGGTGATCAACTCCAGAAGAAATGATGATGCAGGACAGAACAGAAAACTAAACTAAGACAAATCAGACACATACATCAAGATAATAAAAGCTGGGATTGACATGATCAATACCTAGGAGTCATTTATCCAAATCTAATCCTTCCCTCCAGATTCTAGAAAGGTAAGCAGTCTCCCTTCTCCTCATAGTCAACTATGTCACACCCAGGAGATAAAGCTGAGGCCACAACTGACATCCAACATGAAATAAGTCAAATGAATATTTGACAGGCCATATATTTGGCTTTATGCCACTGAGTACAATAATATAAACTCTATAGATATATTAATGATCCTAAAAAGAAGTTATGCCCTCTGAAACACTAGTCTATGACATTAACTTTGCTCTGTGTTTTAGATACATTCTCTTGATAAACTTGAGTTAACTAAGAAGTTTTGAAAGGTACTTTATAATTGAAGCAACTTGAATAAGAATCTTCATGCAAGATAATGTGATTTTATACTGCCTAAAGTTGTATTTAATTATATAATCTCACATGATAGATTAAAACATCATGCTTTCTTCTCTCACTAATACAATTAGATTTTTGGAACACTAGCAGAAACTATTTTACTCTCAATATAATGACTTTGTTTAAAATATCTAAAACTGAGGGGCGGAACCAAGATGGCAACAAGAGAGGATAGTCTCTTAGATGCTCTCACTTGAAATTTATAAGCTAAGGACACTAACTATATTTTTGAGAGACAAAATCCACAGAGGGAGCCAGTGAGGCAGTTCTCCAATCCAAGGTAACCTGGGAAAGAGTGGGAAAGGCTCGGCTCCACAGGTCAGAGGGATGGCCTGCCAGAACGAAGAAATTTCAGCCTCCTGGAGGCAGCCCCAAGGCACTGGGAGCCCCGGCTCACAGAAGCTGTGAAGTTTCCTGACCTACACCCTGGGTAGCACCAGGCACAACTTGAGCACATGAAGCCCAGCCCTCAGGGCACACAGCGAGAAGCATGGTTGTGGCAGCCCAGATCCAGAAACCGAAAGCAGGCAGAGCCAATAAGCAGCAGCCTCCAGGGCATGAGCGCAATGAGCCTAGGGAGGGAGCGGAGAGATTGCAGAGTTCTGTCCTCTGTCCCTGGAACAGGACTCTGGGGTTCTGACCACATTCAGATCCTGATCGCAGCCTAGGCCCTCCTTAGAACAGCAGGAGCCACCTCCACCTCAGCCCCGTGGCAGAGCGGGGGGGAGCTTGTGGTCATTCACAGAGCAGGAGGGAAGACAGAGCCTCACACACTGAGAGCCTTGTGGGGGGGGGGTGTCCCACTAATACTCAAAAGCTCAGGAAGCACCCCAAAACCAGGCACAGGCTGGACAAATGAGTAAGCAGACAAAAAAAGAGGAACACCATTGAGAAATACTTTGCCTGTGATCCCAAGAAGAATCAAAACACTCAATCCAAAGATGAGGAAGTACAAGCTCCTGCATCTAAAGACTCCAAGAAAAACAAAAATTGGGCTCAGGCTATGACAGAGCTCAAAAAAAGACTTTGAAAAATCAAGTGAGGGAGATAGAAGAAAAATTGGGAAAAGAAATGAGAGAGATGCAGGAAAAACATGAAAATGAAGTCAGCAGCTTAGTCAAGGAGATCCAAAAAAATACTGAAGAAAATAACATGCTAAAAATGAGCATAAGTCAAGTGGATAAAACAGTTCAAAAAGTTATTGAGGAGAAGAATGTTTAAAAAGTAGAATTGGCCAGATGGAAAAGGAGATAAGAAAGCTCTCTGAGGAAAACAAATCCATCAGACAAAGAACAGAATTGAGGGAGTTTGCTGATTTTATGAGAGATCAAGACACAATACTTCAAAACCAAAAGAATGAAAAATTAGAAGAAAATGTGAAACATCTCATTGAAAAAACAACTGATGTGGAAAACAGATTTAGGAAAAGATAGTTTAAAAAATTATTGGAATATCTAAAACTCATGATCAGGAAAAAAGCCTTGACATCATTTTCAAAGAATTACTACAGGAAAATTTCGCTGATATTCTAGAAGCAGAGGGCAAAATAGAAATGGAGAGAATCCACTGATCCCCCGGAGAAAGAGATCCCCCCCCCAAAAAAAAACCCAGGAATATTATAGCCAAGTGCCAAAACTCCCAAGTCAAAGAGAAAATACTACAAGCAGCCAAAAGGACACAATTCAAATATCATGGAGCTCAGTCAAGATCAGAAAGGACTTAGCAGCAACTACATTGAAAGCTCATAGGGCTTGGAATATAATATTCCGGAAGGCAAAAGAGCTTAGAATGAAACTGAGAATCAACTACCCAGCAAAACTGAATGTCCTCTTCCAGGGAAAAAGATGGACTTTCAATGAACCAGGGGAATTTTAAAGGTTCCTGTTGGAATGGCCAGAGCTGAACAGAAGGTATGATGTTCAAATACGGGACTCAGGTGAAGCATAGAGAGTAGAGGAGAAGGAGAAAATATGAGGGACTTAATGATGATGAACTGCATGTATTCCTGCATAAAAAAATGAGACTGATAATACTCATATGAACCTTCTCATTTAATAGAGCAGGTAGAAGGAGCTTTTATAGATGAAACACAGGAGAGAGCTGAGTTTGAAGATATAATGTGGTATAAAAATGGAGTCAACAGATAAAAGGGAAATGTAATGGGAGAAAGAAAAAGGAGGAGGAATAGGCTAAGATATTTCATATAATAAGATTTTTCTTTATTACAATAAGCTATTGCAATGATATGGAAGGGGGAAGGTAAGGGGGAAATGAGGGAATCTTTGCTCTCATCGGAGGTGGCTAGGAGAGGAATTAGCATATATACTCAATGAGGTATAAACATCTGGAGTAAGAAGGAAAGAAGGGAGACGGGGGAAGGGGGGAATGTGAGTGATGGAGAAGAGGATAGACCATGGGGGGAGAGTGGTCAAATATAACACATTTTCCTTTTTTACTTCTTGCAAGGGGCTGGGATTGGATGGCCTGTCCAGGACCATAGGGCCAGGTGGATGCTGGGCCTAAGGGGTGGTATGTGGGCTCGGGGTCTCTTGGACCCAGGGCCAGGGATCTGTCTGCTGCGCCACTCAGCTAACCTACAGCAGAGACAGAGTGAAAGGAGAGAGAATATAGTACATGGTAAAGGAGAAATACAAAAAGAGGGAGTTGCAATCAGCAATGGCAAGGGTGGAAAAATATGGAAGTAACTTTTGTGATGGACTTATCATAAAGAATGTGATCCACCCACAACAGAGCTGGTGGTGTTAGAACACAGACTGAAGCACATTTTTTATTATTATTTTTGGGGGGTTGCAGGGCAAATGGGGCTGGGTAGCCTGCCTGGGGCTGCATATCTGGGTGATTGTTGGGTGTCTGAGGCCAGATTTGGACCCCAGTGCTCCTGGCTCAAGGGCCAGTGCTCTGTCTGCCACCCAGACGCCCCTACTACTATTATTATTATTATTATTATTTTATTTTGGGTCTTTTTTTATTTTTTATTTTTAGTTTTTGCAGGGCAATGGGGTTGGGGTGGCTTGCATGGGGTCACACAGCTGGGTGATTATTGGGTGTGTGGAGCCAGATTTGGGCTCGGGTGCTCCTGGCTCCAGGGCCAGGGCTCTGTCCACTGTGCCACCTGGCCATACCTAAAATTATTACTATTATTTTTTAGTATTAATTTTAATTTTTTCTTTCCCCTTTACTTTACCACTCATGTGGGTCTACATTTTGGGGGGGAAGGGGGTATTATGTTTACTCCTAAACAAGAATATTTTATTAATGTATAAAAAAAATTTTGTACAAAATAAGAATAAATAATACATTAAAAAAATAAAATAAAATAAAATATCTCAAACTAACCTAAATACCATTTAAAAGTAAATGCTGGGGCAGCTAGGTGGCATAATGGATAAAGCACCGGCCCTGGAGTCAGGAGTACCTGGGTTCAAATCCGGTCTCAGACACTTAATAATTACCTAGCTGTGTGGCCTTGGGCAAGCCACTTAACCCCATTTGCCTTGCAAAAAAAAAAAAACAACCTAAAAAAAAAAGGTAAATGCTTCAACTTGCATGGATTGATGCTGAGTTAAATGAGCAAAGCCAGAAAGAATATTATATACACTAACAACACTGGGTGATGATCAACTATGATACTTTTGTTCATTTCAGCAGCACAGTAATCAAAGACATTTCTAAAAGACATGTCATACTGAAAATACCATCTATATCTAGAGAAGAAACTGTGCAGTTTAAATGAAGACCAAAGCTTTCTATCTTCAATTTTCAAAAGCTGTCTTGTGTATTATGTCATTTTTTCTCTGTTTTTTCCTTTCTGTTTGGATTTTTCTTTCACAACATTAATTAATATAGATCTATATTTATTATGATTATGCTTGTAGAGTCTGTATTTCATTGCTTTCTGTCAGAGGGTGGGGGGAAGGAATGGAGGGAGAAAAAAATAAAAAAATCAAATCCTTGCACATAAAGATTAGTGAAAATTACCATTGCATATAGCTGGAAAAGCAAATAAATAAAATATTTAAATTTTTTAAAAAAAAAGAAACCAAAAAAAGTAAATGCTTCAAATGTTTCTCCTAAAGTGGTTAACTATTTCTATCAGATTATTAAAGAGTCTCCTCCCCTTAAACAATCTATAACCATATAATTTTGAAGATTTTAAGCTAAATGGGGATATATTCCACTGGAAAAATGAAGAGAGTAAGGTTATGTAACATTCCTCCAATCCTGCCCAAGAATTGAGCCTAACATGGACTAGAGATCAATCAGTCATTTATGGTAAGCCTAAGGCATCTCTAGCCAGGGAATAAGTAATGGCCATAGTCATTGAATTCCCAGGTTATCAAGAAAATATATCATCCATATCATAAGTGGGTCATTTTCCCACAGGATTCTTTATTTAGAAAAGTACTTTCAAATATGCTAGCTTAAGTGCCCTTTACAGATGTCTTACCTCCTTATCACATATGATTTGTCTTTTTTTTCCTTGGAGGTATAATCTGAAACTAATTGAGTTTTTTATTTTTTTTAAGTGTTGGAGAACTTATATTCAGAGTACTTAAAATAATTAAATAATTAATGCATTTTATGGAGATTTATTTGACTCAAAGGGAAAAACCTTCTAGGCTTCATTACGTTCTTTCTCATTTAGGAAAAAAAGTGTGAAAAGGTTTTACAGGATGTGGTCTGACTAACTGAAAGACACCCATGCTAAGGAAGTGCAAAGTACATATTTACAGCAAGAAAAAGAATGATTTTTACTAATGAAAGAAAAATTAATTTTTAACGAACAAATTCTTATTCTATTTGCTATCTTACTAGGAAAAGCAATGGGAAAGTAAAAACAAAAAAAAACTTATGAAACTTGTGAAGCTAACAATTCTATATGTTAACCATATCAAGAATTTATTCTAAATAGTAATTTGTTAAGGCACAATATTTTACCTCAGAGAGCAGCAGGATATAATAGATAGTAAAGCTGGTCTCTGAATGCCCCTGCTTTCATTCTGCCCATCCACAAGAAGGAAAAGAACAGCCAGGAGAGGTAAGGTGCTAAAGATGTGGGTAGTAGATAACTGCAGGCTAGAGGGGAAAGAACTTTTGCATTCTGGGAATGCAAGGGAAAAGGGATGAAAGGGTCAGAGAGCTTGGACTCAGTATTCTTTCCCTGGAGTTTATTATGAGTGGCAGTACTATACTTCAGTAAATAGGCTGAAGACATCCAGCATAGAGATGTATTATGTAGCCTGAAAATAGAGGGCCCAAAGAGTAGAAAGAACATATTGCTAAATTAGGTATATGAGAGAGGAGGAAAAACAAAAAAGTCAAGGAATAAGGCCTTCATAAAAATCTAGCTCACAAGAAACATAGAGGCTAAAAAACAAAAAGGAGAATGAGGAAAACTCAAAAGGGAGCCAGGATACTATATCATGAAAGAAAATGAGCCAAAAATCTTCAATCAAGAAAAGAATTCTGTGGATTACTTAAAGAGCACTAAACAGTAAATTCCAAAATGGTTGAAAAGAGAAATACAACTGTAGAAAGAAAATATCAGAAATCAAATTAGGTCAGAATTTTGTTCCCCCCAAAAAATATGGGGGGAAAGAAAAAAAAGTAGAGTATAAAATGGACATTCTCTCTAAAGTAACAAAAAAAGTTAAAAGATAAAATGTGTTTGGAAGAAAATTGGGCTGATCAGAAACAGAAGACAACATTAACAGTAGACAATGATGACAATGATAGGAGCAGGGAGGGGGAATTTAAGTGAATGCCACAATGAAAGAAATAATACAGGAAAAATGTTCAGAACTTCTGAATAAAAACCAAGACCAAACAGATGATTGCTACTAGCAAAACCAAAGAAAAACAGAACCCATATTTCAAACTCTAAGGCAGAGTAGCTAAAACTCACAATTTAATTTAACAAGAAATTTTGCAAGTAGCCAAGGGGGAAAGACCTTCACATACGAAGAAATAATCTTGGATTACACTGCAGTCACCAGAAATCAGAAGAAAACGGAAGAGGCTATTCACAAAAAGCAAGGGAGTTCAATCTGTGTGGAGAGACAGATAAAATTCTTTGTTCATTCTCTTCCCCTTACTACCAATTCCTGCCCTCAAACTAAGGATCTTCAAACATATTATATTGATGCTACTTCAAGTTACTTAGTTCTCATGACCTACTACCTCACTCCAACCTTCAAACTCTGCACAGAAATGATTTTACACTTGATCTTATTATCCATCCACAAGTGGTCTACATTCATGTTCTTAGAATTATTAGAATCCTATCTTTCTCTATTCTACCCATTACTTACTCTCCCCCCCAGTCCCCCTCAATTCTTTTTTTGTTTGTTTGTTTAGGTTTTTGCAAGGCAAATGGAGTTAAAGTGGCTTGCCCAAGGCCACACAGCTAGGTAATTGTCTGAGGCTGAATTTGAACTCAGGTACTGCTGACTCCAGGGGTGGTTCTCTATCAACTGAGCCACCTAGCTGCCCCCCCCCCCCCCATTCTTCCTTGAGCCACCACTCTTGGACTTTCACTCTCTCCCCGCCCTATTTGTACTCTGGTGAATAAATTCTCCATTCCAATATCCCTTGCACCCTTCTCTGTCACAAATCATCCCTTACCAAACCCAAACCTTGTATTATTCCCTAACCACCTCCTTCATTCTCATATATTGTACTACTGAACAGTGCTAGAAGTTATGAAATTATGTTGATAGACCCACTACAAATCTGTATTCTCTAATCTTAATCCAATCTCACCTAGGCCTTACTTAAGGGCAGACAATCATTCTTCTCCCTCATCAATTCACTATTCTACCTTCTCATCTCTTCTAAATCAACCCCCCCCCCCATAATCACTCCTGACTCCCACTCTTTCTAAAGACCTTATTTTGTATTTCAACAAAAAAGTTGATGCCATTAACCAAAAACTGCCTCTTCTCCCCTCCAGGCTCAAATCAAACAGATGTCTTCCCCACTATCTCTTTCTCTCTAATCCTGAATAACAAGGCTTCCCTTTCCAAAGATAAATAGCTCTGAATTCACCCTGGATCTCATCCCCTCCCAACTTTTCAGAGAGACTGTCTCCACAATCAAGTCCTGACCTACCAGTTTCTTCTCTTCTACCTACAAAGACATATCTGCCCCAAATTTTAAAACCCTTGATTTTGCCATTTTCCCTAGCCATAACATCCTCTTTCTTATGCTTCACTCTATGATAAACTTTTGGAGAAAGTTTGGCGCTTCCACTTCCTCTCTCTTTCCCTTCTAAATCTTCTGGCACTTTGGCTTCAGACCTCATCATTCAAGTAACTACTCTTTAAAGTTTGGAACGATCTCATTAATTCACTCATTTAATAGTTTTTTTCTCTTTACTTATCCTTCTTGACCTTCCTAGATCAAAATTCCCCACTCCTCTCCTATTTTCTCCACTCCAAATTTTTCTTGATACTGTCCTCTATTGGGTTTCCTCCTACACCTAGTTCTTCATCTCTTCTGCTAGACTGTTTTTCCCCCTCCCTTGATAATCTCATCACATTTCTATGGCTTCAAGCTGATCATTTCTCTACTGATAATTCTCAGATTCAAGTACAAACACAGTCTTTCAAATTCTACATAAACTCCAGTGGTTCCCAGTTTGTGCATGTAAAGCTCTTCCTACCTCTTTGGTCTTCTTCCACTTGGCTTCTATCTGCACCCACACTGACTCAGCCAAACTAGTCTACTTAATGTTCCTAGTCTTTCACTTCCCATCTCCATGTCTTTGACCTGGCTGTGGTCCATTTGGTTTCCCTTCAAGTGTCATCCCAAACCCCACCTTTCACACAAGACCTTTCTGATCTCCCAGGCCCTCTGAAATTTCCTCCCCTCTGCTTTATGGAGAAAATTCCAAGATCTTGAATCCTACACTATTACTAAGAGCTTAGCATTACTTTTTTGTTTTGTATCTAGTTAAATTAGTGAGAGCCAGAGAAAATAAGCATTTGGTAAGAGCCTACTAAGAGTATGCCAGGTCCAGTGCCAAGCCCTAAGGATACAAAGACAGGCTTCAGAAAGAGAGAGTCTGTAAGTGACTGTAACCATTCTAGCTTGGTCTACAATTACAGACTATCAACTATGATCATAGGACAAGAGGATGTAAGGAAAGAGATGTAAGGAAAAGAAAGCTCTGAGTAGAATAATTAGATGATGTGAAATTTTCTTTTGTTTTTCAGGCAGGAGATGGGTCAGGTGGGTGGGTAGGTGGGTAGGTAGGTAGAATTCACAAATACCTGGAACTTTAATTACTGATAAGTTACCTCTGAAGGAAACAAGACCATATAAGAGCTAATTGTACAAAGAAAACTTTGAAGGAAACATTATGAGAAGACATAAAGAATGGATTCAATGAAAAACTGAAAATTTACAAAAGGATAAATACACTAATTCCATTAGTCTCTCCCACCGAATGATGCACACCAATTAATGAGAAAAAAAACTTGTCTGAATCAAGATGTGAATGGGATAATAGAATATCTAAGGCAGAACTGGTGGTTCAAAATAGGAATAAGACAGCAGCAGATAGGCAGAAATATGAAAAGAAATAGTAACTACTTTTAAAAAAAAAGAAAATCATTGAGAAAGGCTGAAAAGACAAAAATAATAAAGGAAAATGCAAGGTTTTGTTATAACTGCAGAAAATGAGGCCATAGAAATGCAGACTGCCTAAGTTTTCCTTCCAAGTGAAGATACAGACCTTGAAATCTCTTATCAATATAGAGTCCAATGAAAATGGAATAATTAAGCATAAATTCAAAATGAATCCAGTCATGTAATAATTTTCTTTTTCAAAATCTTCTCTTTTGGAGAAATTAGGCACCTACTCAGACTCTGTCACATAATCCAAAAGATGATTGTTTAGCAGCTCAGTTGAATATTTTAAGAAAGAAAACCCTGAAAATAAGAATTCAGATAAAATAGTCACAGATGATCAATTTCTTGAATAAGGAGATGAGGGTAGATCATGAAGAAATTTGGACTGCAACCATACTACAAAAACCCAAAATATTAATCACCAGGATGGTTCACTTTTGATATCAGATAGATAGAACTGAGCCAAATAGTCCTAATTAGGACTTCCCTGAAGGGAACTGAGTTGTACAAATAAGGATCAACCTACTCCAAGAGAAAATGTAAAAGTACATTGCAAGCAATCAGAATGTTGCTAAAATGCATTTTCTAATACCACAGCATGAAACCCTTAAATGTAAGCACTTAGATGCTGACAACAGTGTTTCTGGGAGAAGCATAGTTCCTAGCAGAACCTCTAAGCATGAAAAATAAAAATAAGAATCTTGTGGTAGTAATTTGAGCAATTCAAAAAGCAAGACCTAAGTATTAAGGTGAGCACTTTAAAAGTTTCATTCCTTTATATAATTTACTTCAATACAATGGAATTTTAAACGGCCAAGCTTTTCCAGCACCTTAAAATTTATTTTCCTTTTGAATTTAATAAAAGGGACTTTACCTACTAGAAAAACCCAAAACAAAACCCCACAAAAGTATATGATTATATCAACAAATGAAAAAAAATGCCTTTGCCTGACAAAGTACAACTTTATTTTTAAAGGTTTTTGAAAGGCAATGGGGTTAAGTGGCTTGCCCAATGCCACACAGCTAGGTAATTATTAAGCATCTGAGGCCAGATTTGAACTCAGGTCCTCCTGACTCCAGGGCCAGTGCTCTATCCACTGCACCACCTAGCTTCCCCAAAGTACAACTTCTTTAAAAAAAATTTTAATAGCAGAGTAAAAATAGAAAGGCCATTTCTGATATAATAAAAAGGCTCTATCTAAAACCAAAAGTCAAATCACAGCATACAATGGGACAATACAATAAACTCTCCAAATCAAAATAAACATAAAGCAAGAATAACCCTTCTCCCCTAGAAATATTATGGCACTAAGAATTAAACAATGGCAAAGAGACAAAAATCATGCTACATATAATAATCAGGGAAGCAATATTACAAAATTACAAAGAAATATTCAAAACTATAAATGAAGTATTTAAAAAATAATTGAAAAATTATTCTTGGGTCAGCTAGGTGGTGCAGTGGATAGAACACTGGCCCTGGAATCAGGAGGACCTGAGTTCAAATCCAAACTCAGATATTTAATAATTACCTAGTTGTGTGAACTTGGGCAAGTCACTTAGCCCTACTGCCTTGCAAAAACTAAAAAAAATAAAGAAAAATTATTCAGATTTGGTGACATATTAAACTATCAAAGGTATACTCTACAGACCTAACAAAATAAAAATAAAAATTAATTTGGAGGAACAACAAAAGTCTGCAATCTCAAAATAATTTTTGAAAGCAGAAATCAAACAATAATCAAAATTACTTGGCAATGATTAAAGTAAATCAGTAACGAAATATTCACACAAATTTGCTATAGGTAAGAATCTGAAACAATTAAATTAGTTAACACAGCATTTGATAAACTACAATAAAACTGCTTAGGGAAGAGCTCCCTCTGGGAAGCAATGAAAAAACTGTAAAGCAAGCAAAAATTAGTTTTAGGTCAAACTCTTATGCCATTTATCACAGTAAGTTCAAAATAATAAAATACTTGAAAATAAATGATCATATAATTAAAAAATTGGAAGAAAATGACAACAAATACTTTTTACAACCTATAACTAAGAAGATAATTTTTAAATGATCATAAAAGAAAATTTTGATTGTACAAAATTGAAAAAACTCTGATAAGAACAAAATCAATGTAGCTTGGGGGTAAAGGCTATTGACCAGGAAAAAAATCTTTGTTTCAAATACCTCTGATAATAGTTTGACAGAAAGCTAAGACATCTAAAACATTTTTTTTAGGTTTTTACAAGGCAAATGGGGTTAAGTGGCTTGCCCAAGGCCACACAGCTAGGTAATTATTAAGTGTCTGAGACCAGATTTGAACCCAGGTACTCCTGACTCCAAGGCCGGTGCTTTATCCACTACGCCACCTAGCCGCCCCTAAAACATTTAATATAAATATATGAGATCAGGAATTATTTCCCAATGACTAAATGGTTAAAGATTACAAATAAACTGTTCTAAAAAAGAATTATGTTATAAGCAAACATGTGAAAGCACTCCAAATCACTAAGAAAAATACAATAAAAATAACTGAAATAGCAGCTCTCACTCAGCAAATTGGCAAAAATAACAAAAAATGGAATAATCAATGTTGAGAAGTTACAATAAAATGGTTATAATCCATACTCAAAAGATTCCACTCTAAGGCACATAAAGGAAATCTAAGTCATAAAAAGAAAGCTCCTACACACTCCAAAACATTCATTGCATCACTTTTTGAGTAATAAGGAATTGAATACAATGTTAGGTTTAGGTATGTATCAGTTAGGGGGAGGTGATCTGTTTTAAGGTAACATAATTACATCAAGCCCTCAGAACATTGCAGGAGACTTCTACAACCAAAGGATAAAACTCATAAGCTAAGGACTCTAACTAAACTTTCCAGAGACAGAACCCACAGAGGGACCCAATGAGGCAGTTCTCCTACTCAAGGTAACCTGGAAAAGAGCAGAAAGGCTCTGCTTCCCGGGGTCAGAGGGGTGGCCCGCCAGAGGGGTGGCCCACCAGAGCCAAAGAACCTCAGCCTCCCGGAGGCAGCCCCAGGGCACTGGGAGCTGGAAGCGGGGGAGTCTCCTGAGCTGCACCCCGGGGAGCACCAAGCACAAAGTGGGGGAACAGCGGGGGACCTCTGCCAAAACAAGCACGTGGAGCCCAGCGTTCAGGGCACACAGCAAGCAACATGGTCTTTCTGCAGCCCTGATCCAGGAACAGAAGCAGGCAGAGCCGGTAAGCAGGAGCCCCCAGGGCATGAGCCCATTGAGCTGAGGGAGGAAAGTGAAGAGAGACTGCAGAGCTTTGTCCTCAGCCCCAGGAACAGGACTCTGGGGCTCTGACCACATTCAGATCCTGATCACAGTCTAGGCCCCCCCACCTCAGCCCCGTGGCAGAGGGGCGTGCTTATGGTCATTCACAGACCAGGAGGGAGGACAGAACCTCACACACTGAGACCCTTGTGGGAGTGTCCCAAAAGATCAGGAAGCACCCCAAAACAGGCACAGGCTGGGAAAAATGAGCAAGCAGAGAAAAAAGAGGAACACAATTGAGAAATATTTTGCAAATGAGCCTAAGAAGCATCAAAAACACTCAGTCTGAAGATGAGGAAGCACAAGCTCCTGCATCTAAAGACTCCAAGAAGGACAGAAATTGGGCTCAGGCTATGACAGAGATTAAAAAAGACTTTGAAAATCAAATGAGGGAGTTAGAAGAAAAATTGGGAAAAGAAAGGAGAGAGATGCAGGAAAAACATGAAAATGAAGTCAGCAGCCTAGTCAAGGAAATCAAAAAAAATGCTGAAGAAAATAGCATGCTAAAAACCAGCTTAGGTCAAATGGATAAAACAGTTCAAAAAGTTATGGAGGAGAAGAATGCTTTAAAAAGCAGAATGGGCCAGATGGAAAAAGAGATAAGAAAACTCTCTGAGGAGAACAAATCCTTCAGACAAAGAATAGAATTCAGGGAGATTGATGAATTTGTCAGAAATCAGGAATCAATACTTCAAAACCAAAAAAAATGAAAAATCAGAAGAAAATGTGAAATATATCATTGAAAAAACAACTGATATGGAAAACAGACTTAGGAAAGATAATTTAAAAATTATTGGAATACCTGAAAGTCATGATCAGGAAAACAGCCTTGACATCATTTTCAAAGAATTACTACAGGAAAATTGCCCTGATATTCTAGAAGCAGAGGGCAAAATAGAAATGGAGAGAATCTACCGATCCCCCTGAGAAAGAGATCCCAAAAAACCAACACCCAATAATATTTTAGCCAGGTTCCAGAACTCCCAAGTCAAAGAGAGAATATTACAAGCAGCCAGAAGGACGCAATTCAGATATCGTGGAACTGCAATCAGAATCACACAGGATTTAGCAGCAACTACATTGGAAACTCATAGGGCTTGGAATATAATATACCAGAAGGCAAAAGAGCTTGGAATGAAACTGAGAATCAACTACCCAGCAAGGCTGAATGTCCTCTTCCAGGGAAAAAGATGGACTTTCAATGAACCAGGGGAATTTCAAATGTTCCTGTTGGAATGGCCAGAGCTGAACAGAAGGTCTGATCTTCAGATACAGGACTCAGGTGAAGCACAGAGATTGGAGGAGAGGGGGGAAATATGAGGGACTTAATGATGATGAACTGCATGTATTCCTGTATAGAAAAATGACACTGATAATATTCATATGAACCTTCTCAGCTAATAGAGCAGGTAGAGGGAGCTTTTATAGTTGAAGCACAGGAGAAACCTGAATTCGAAGATAAAATACGGTGTAAAACTGGAGTTAATAGAAAAAAAGGGAAATGTAATGGGAGAAAGAAAAAGGAGAGGGGGAATAGGCCAAGATATTTCATATAATAAGACTTTTCTTTATTATAATGAGCTATTGCAATGATATAGAAGGGGGGAAGGCAAGGGGGAATGAGGGAATCTTTGCTCTCATCAGAGGTGGCTAGGAGAGGAAACAGCATATATACTCAGTGGGGTATAGGCATTCGGAGTAAGGAGAGGGGGTGACAGGGGGAAGGGGGGGATGTGAGTGATGGAGGAGAGGATGGACCATGGGGGGAGAGTGTTCAGATATAACACATTTTCTTTTTTACTTATTGCAAGGGGCTGGGATTGGATGGCCTGTCCAGGACCACAGGGGCAGGTGGATGCTGGGCCTAAGGGGTGGTATGGGGACTCTGGGCTTCTTGGCCCCAGGGCCAGGGATCTGTCTGCTGCGCCACTCAGCTACCCTACAGCAGAGTCAGAGTGAAAGGAGAGAGAAAATATAGTACATGGTAGTGGAGAAATGCCAAAGGAGGGAGTTGCAATCAGCAACAGCAACGTTGGAAAAATATGGAAGTAACTTTTGCCATGGACTAATCATAAAGAATGTGATCCACACACAACAGAGTTATTGGTGTTAGAACAAAGACTGAAGCACATTTTTTAATATTATTTGGGGGGGGGGGTGCAGGGCAAATGGGACTGGGTGGCCTGCCTGGGGCCGCATAGCAGGGTGATCCTTGGGTGTCTGAGACCAGATTGGGACCCGGGTGCTTCTGGCTCAAGGGCCAATGCTCTGTCCACCACCCAGCCACCCCTACTATTATTACTGTTTTATTTTATTTTGGGTCTTTTTTTTCCTTTTTCTTTTTTGTCTCTGCAGGGCAGTGGAGATCAGGTGGCTTGCATGTCACACGGGTGGGTGGATTGTTGGGTGTACGGGGCCGGATATGGGCTCAGGTGCTCATGGTTCCAGGGCTGGTGCTCTGTTCATTGCGCCACCTGGCCATACCTACAATTATTACTATTATTTTTTTTAAATTTTAATTTTTTTTCTCTCCCCTTTATCACTGAAGCAAATCTATAGTTATGGGGGGAGGGGGTATCTCGTTTACTCTTAAACAAGAATATTTTACTAATGTAAAAATAACATTAATTGTACAAAATGAGAATAAATATTAAATTAAAAAAATAAAAAAAATAAAAAAAATAAACAACCAAAGACTATTACCTTCAATTAAAAAAAAGAAGTTGTCCTATGTACTACATAATTTTGCTATATCTCTTATATTTTATTTTTTCCCCATGGATATGATTTTTTTCTCAACACATTCAATTTTGATCAATGTATAGCATGGAAAAAATATAAAAATTATCAGACTGCTTTATTTGGAGAGGTGGAAGGAGGGAAGGGAGGCTGAGGAAAAATTGTAAAATTCAAAACATTACAAAAAAGATAGGTAGAAAATGCTATTGTATATAATTGGAAAACAAAATATTTCTCTTAAAAAAAAGAAAAAATATATCACCTGCAAAGGATATAAACAGGCATTTTCAGGTGGAGAAATTAAAGTTACCTATAGTCATATGAATAAAATGTTCCAGATCACTTTTTATTAAAGAAATGCACATTAAAACAAGTCTGAGGTACCACCTCACACCTATCAGATTGACTAAAATGACAAAAAAGGAAATATGAGCAATGCTGGAAAGGATGTGGGAAACTGAACATAATGCATTGTCAGTGGAATTATGAACTGATCCCAATCATTCTGGAGAGCAATTTGGAACTTTGTCAGAAAACGATGTATACTGCTTTGATCCAGTAACCAATACTAGATCTGTATCCCAAAGAAATCATAATAAAAAGGGAAAAGAATCACAAGTGCAAAAATATTTATAGCAGCTCTTTTTGTCATGGTAAAGAATTGGAAACTGAGGGGATGCCCACCATTTGGGGAATGGCTGAACAAGTTATATTATAAATAATATGGAATATTATTTTTCTGTAAGAAATCATGAGATGTTTACAAATGTAAAGCCTATATCAGGTTGCTTTCTATTGGGGGAAGGGGAAAGAGGAAAGGAGGGAGTGAGAAAAATTGTAAAACTCCAAACCACAAAAAAAGAATGATTGGCAAAATCTACCACTGAATACAATTGGAAAAACAAAATATTTACATGATATAAAAAATTAAATTAAAAAAAGAACTCATGAAAGGAGGGCGACTAAGTGGTACAGTGGATAAAGCACTAGCCCTGGAGTCAGGAGGACCTGAGTTCAAATCCAGCCACAGATACTTAATGTTTCCTTTGTTGTGTGACCTTGGGCAAGCAAGTTAAGACTTGCAAAAAAAAAAAAAAAGAAAGAAATCATGAGCTACTGGACTGTACCACTTGCATGAACTGATGCGGGGTGAAGTGAGAGGAATCATTAACAGCAACACTGTGACAAGATCAACTATGATGGATACAGCTCCTCTCAACAGTTCAGGGATCAAACACAACCCTGAGACACCTGTTATGGAAAATGCCATCTATATCAGAGAGAGAACTATGGATTCTGAAAGCAGAGTAAAAACATTATTTCTTCAATGTGTAAAACTTCTATATTTTTTTCTTCCCCCCATGGTTCTAATTCCACTTTCACCATATGTCTAATGTGGAAATATGTTAAATATGATTGAACATGTACAACCTATAATGAACCTGTTCCTTACCATAGGGAGTGTGTTAGAAAAATGTGTATGAATGTTGAAAACTATCTTTCCTGTAATGGAGGGAGAGGGAGAGAAAGAAAAGAAAATGGAGGGAAAAAAAGAAAAAGGAAAGAAAAGAACTATGTGACCAGAAAAAGTGGTGAGCCAGACGTGGAAAGAAAATGGTGGCTCACAGATGAACACAGATGTACAAACAATACAGTGATACCCATGGGGAAAGATTCTAAGGAATGATTCCAGAAAATCATTCTAGAATCCTTTCCAACCATGATCATATTCCATTTTTGTCATTTTAGTCAATTTGATAGGTGAGGTGGTATCATACACAGGTGGACTACCTGTGGAGGACACGATAAGAGTCACATGATGAGAACTCAATAAAGGTTCAATTTGTATCTTTGGAAACAATACCCACAATAATGTGAACTCAGATCCCCTTATGTGGTTAAAGAACTATTATTCAGGAATCTTCCTTTGCTGGTAGATACGTAGAATGTGTTTGCTATCACTAACAATTGATGCAAGTTTCTATAACAGACAGTAGCTGTACATCATGGCTGATCGTACCAAGCTAGAAAAGTTTCAAACATAGGGCAATGATGAATAAAGAATGTATATTCTATCAAAGGTCCTCCTTAGAAAGGTCATGGGATGATTATTTTTTCAGCAATCTTTTTAGCCATAGCAATTCTAAGACTATACCCAGTAGGAGAAACCCCTATGCATCTCTATTCTTAAAAGTCAGTGACAAAAGGATGGAAACCACAAAGGACATGATGATACATACTGTTATAACATACTCAATATGATATAATAGAAAAAGTAGCATGGTTCATTGGCAAGGGTAAAGGATTTGGGGAGACAGAGATTGAATCCTTCAGCTCTTTAATTTACTAGCATATATCACTTTATTTTCCTCACAAGTCAAATGGTAATGACAAAATCTGTATATCAATCAGTTTGGCACATTGGAGCAGAGAATCAACTTCAGAGTATTACAGTTCCATTTCTGAATCTAAGGCAAAGATTCTTAAACTCTTCTATGTCATAGGAACCAAAGATACTATGCCACTACCAAAGTGTATACAACCTTGATTTGCTTTTCCCAGTAGGAGAAGTAGATTTGTAGGAATCATCTCTTGAGTGATTTTTTTTTTAACTAAAGAAATACATTTCTAAGAGAATTGTATCTAGGTCAGTATATGAGTTCTGTAACCACTGAACAAATTAAAGCTACAGGACCTATAAGGTGGAAAACTGATTAGAAAGAATACACACAAAAAGTATATAATAGGTGAAGAAGGCTAAAATTCACCATATGCAAATCCATTTCTCTGAAAATTGACCTTAAAATTCCAGGCCTAAAACAGAAGCACTTGTTATTTCTTCTATTCATAGCTTTCAGGCATCTTTTGAACAAATCTGGTACATGTGCACATACTTAGTCCATTCTGTTTTAAGAACCTGAAGCACCGTGTCCTCCTTTGAAATCAGTCACTTCTTTTTTATCAGCAATTCTTCTTGCCTCAAGCTGAACCCATCTTTGTGGACACAGGAATTCCAATTGTCCTTTGCTCTTCAATCTATATCTTCAGTTCCTTATAACTAATTCCTTTGAATCTCCCTATGTTTCCAAGTGGGAAAATAACTAATGATGTTTTAAAGGAATATTAAGGCTTAAAAAGAATAACTTAGACAGGAATATCACAGCTACCTTAAAATATGTAAAGAATGTGGAAAAGGGTAAAACTTATTGTATGCAGATTCCCAAGAGTAAAAATAGTAAGTCATATTTTTATTCTAATCTACGAGGAAACACAAAGTTCTTCCTTAGATATGACAAAATATTCCACTAATAAAATGTTTGCACCAAGAATCAGTGAATTCCTTTATCTTAAAAGATTAAGGAAGTGATGGCTACATAGTGTGATAAGACAAATCAATAAGCACCTATTAAGCATTCATTTATTATTTGCCAGCACTGTACTAAGAGTCTGAGATAGACAAAACACTACAACTATAAACCATAAAGGCAAAACATTCTCAAGGGGTGGTGGATCAGGGGAATAATTACCATATTTCCCCATGTATAAGATATACCTTAATTTGGGCGCCTGAAATTTGAAAAAAAAATGTATTACATAAAGTTATTGAACTCAAGTTTTACTTAACACAGCTTTCAGGCATCTTTTGGGCAAGTCTTGTGCGTGGACACTTAGTCCACTCCATTTCATGAAGCTGAAGCACCAATTCTATCCTCCTCCTCTGAAATTAGTCACTTCTTTTTCAACAATTCTTCTTGCCTCATGCAGAACCATCATTGTGGATACAGTAATTCCAATGGCCCTTTGCTCCTCAATCCATCTCTTCAATTCCCCCTCTGGATCAGGCCATTTGACTGACTCACCTCTCATGGCCTTCTTCTGCTGGATGTTTTCAGTTGGGTTTCTTCTTCCTATATAGCCAGTCTCAGATTGTTTTCTCAGTTGAAGGAGGACCAAACTGATGTCAACAACATGATTTCTATTCACTTTAGCAAACTGGATCATTTTGACCTTGAATCCAGCATTGAACCAAAATCTTTTCTGAGCCATTTCTGGGCAGAATTTGGCAAAACACCACCTAATATACTGGTAACAAACATGAAATAATGAGAACACAGACAAGCACAGAAAAGCGGGAAATGAAAGTAAAAAAAATCTACCACTGTATAAGATGCTCCCAGTTTTTAGACCCCAAAATTTTTTGGAAAAGGGTGTATTTTCATGGAAACAATGTAAAGACTAATAGACTGCCTTCTGTGAGGGGGAGGGAAGCAAGAATAGGGGGAAAATTGTAAAACTCAAAATAAATAAAATCTTTCTTTCATAAAAAGGGTGTGTCATATATAGAAAAATCCAGTAGGTAAACAATACACTGTAGTAAATGACCATAGTAACCTAGTGTTTGATAAAGCCCAAAGATCCAAGCTTTTGAGACAAAAATTGCTGGGAAAACTGAAACAGAAACTAGCAGAAACTAGGTATAGAGCAGCATCTCATACCATGTATCAAGATAAGGTCAAAATGAGTACTTTATTTACACAAAAGAGTGAAACCATAAGCAAATTGAGAGCAAGGAACAGTTAATCTGTCAGATCTTTTGAGAAGTGAAATATTTGAGACCAAACAAGAAATAGAAAGCATTACAAAATATAAAATAGATTATTATTATATTAAAGTTTTTGCAAAAACAAAATGAAACAAAAACAAAATTTGAAGGAAAGAAGGTAACTGGGGAAAAAATTTTGTCACCAGTTTCTCGGATAAAGGCTCATTTCTCCGATAGAGAACTAGGTCAAATTTATAAGAAAACAAGACATGCCCCAATTGATAATGATTAGAGGATATATGGAAAGACAATTTTCAGAAGAAGAAATCAAAGCTATCCAAAGTCATACAAAAAAATGCTCTAAGTGACTACTGAGTAGAAAAATGCACATTAAAACAACTCAGGTTATCACTTTACACCTATAAGATTGGCTACTGGGACACTAATGCACTGTTGGTAGAGTTCTGAACTGATCTAACCATTCTGGAGACCAATTTGAAACTATGCCCAAAAGGCTTATATAAAACTGTACATATGCTGATCCAGCAATACCATTACTAGATAGATCTGTATCCCAAAGAGAACACAAAAAGGGGAAAAAAAACCCCACATGTATAAAAATATTTATTGCAGCTTTTTTGTGATGGGAAAGAATTGGAAACTGAAGGAATATCCATCAACTGGGGAATGGCTGAATAAGTTTTGGTATATGAATGTGAAGAAATACTGTTTTTCTATAAGAAATCATGAATATGTAGATTTCAGAAAAACCTGCAAAGACTTAACATGAACTGATGCTGAGTGAAGTGGACTGAACTAGGAGAACTCTGGACAAAGTAACAGCAACATTACATGATGGTCAACTATGACAGATTTAGTTCTTCTCATCAATACAGTAAGCAAAAACAACTGTAAAAAAACTTGTGATGGAAAGTATCACCCAGAATCAGAGAAAAAACTATAGTCTGAATGTACATCAAAGCTTAGTATTTTCACTTTTTTAAAACTGTTTTTGTTATTTTTCTTTTAAAATTGTTTTTGTTATTTTTCTCATAGTTTTTCCCTTTCATTTTGATTCTTCTTTCACAGCATGACTATTATGGAAATATGTTTAAAATGACAATGCATATATAACCTCTAGCAGATTGCTCACTGTCTTGGGGAGTAAAGAAGAAAATTTTACAAAAACAAATCCTGAAAATGGCCTCTATTTGTAATTGGAAATAGCAATTTTTAAATAAAAGAAAAATAACACTGATAGATTTGTATCCCAAAGAGGATTTTTTTTTAACATGGGAGGTGGGGAAGGAAAGGACCTATTATTTATACAAAAATATTTATAACAACTTTCTCTGGTAGTTAAAAATTGAACTTGATGGAATCTTCATTCACTGTGGAATGACTGAACAAGTCTTGGTATATAATTGTAATGGAATATCATTGTGCTATAAGCAATTACAAGCAGGATGATTTTAGAAAAATACGGAAAGATTTACATGAACTGATAAAGTGAGCAGAATAGGAATACATTTTATACAATAACACCAATTTTATACAACGAAGAACCACGAATGACTTGATTATTCTCAGAAATATGATTCAAGAGAATCCCAAAGGACTCATGATGAAAAATACAATCTACCTCCAGAAAAAAGACTGACGCATATTATATTGCACTTTTTTCTTTTTTTCCTTTCCTTTCTTTTTTTTTGTTCAAGTGATAGTGTACAAAATGACTGATATGATTTCACATGTATAACCTATATCAGATTGCTGACTGTCTCAGGAATAGAATTTGAAGCTCAATTTTTTTTAAAAAGAATGTTAATTAATATAGAAGAAACTTAGATTAGACCAACACCTCATACCCTATGCCAAGAAAAGATCCAAATGGATACAGGATTTAGACATAAAAAACAATACTATAAGCAAATTAGAAGATCAAGGAAGGACTAGTTTACCTGTCAAATCTATGGAAAGAGAAGCAGTTTATGACTAAGGAAGAGATGGAGAACATCACCACTAAAAAAGAAACTAGATGATTTCGACTGCATTAAATTAAAGTTTTTGCACAGACAAAAATCACTGTAACCAAGATCAAAATAAATGTAGTAAACTGGAAAACAATCTTTGCAACTAATGTTTCTGACAAAGGACTCATTTCTAAAATATATATATAGAGAGAGAACTGAGTCATATTTAAAAAAAAAGCCATTCCCCAATTGACAAAATGGTCAAAGGAAAAGCAAAGGCACTTTACAGATGAGGAGACCAAAGTGATCCATAGTCATGAAAAATTGCTCTAAATCATTACTTATTAAGAGAATTGCAAATTAAAGCTTCTCTGAGGTACCACCTCACACCTCTCAGACTAGTCAATATGACCAGAAAGGATAATGATCATTGTTGGAAGGGCTGTGGGAAATCTGGGACACTATTACACTGTCGGTGGAGATGTGAACTCATCTAAACCTTTCTGGAGAGCAATTTGGAACTTAGCCCAAAGGGCAATAAAAATGTGTATAGCCTTTGATCCAGTAATACCACTACTAGGTCTATACCCTAAAGAGATGATGAAAAAGGGTACAAAAATATTCATAGCAGCCCTGTTTGTGGTGGCAAAGAATTAGAAATCAAGTAAATGTCCTTCAATTGGGGAATGGCTTAGCAAACTGTGGTATATGTATGTCATGGAACGCTATTGTTCTATTAGAAATCAGGAGGGATGGGAATTCAGGGAAGCCTGGAGGGATTTGCATGAACTGATGCTGATTGAGATGAGCACAACTAGAAAAACTGTTCACCCTAACAGCAACATGGGGGCAATGATCAATCTTGATGGACTCATTCTATCAGTGCAATAATCAGGGGCAATTTGGGGCTATCTGCAATGCAAAATACCATCTGTATCTAGAGAAAGAACTGTGGAGTTTAAACAAAGACCAGGGACTATTACCTTTACTTTAGAAAAAAAACTGATATCTTATTGTCTGATCTTGTTATCTCTTATACTTTATGTTTCTTCCTAAAGGATATGATTTCCCTCTCATCACATTCAATTTAGATCAATGTATACCATGGAAACAATGTAAAGACTAGCAAATTGCCTTCTGTGGGGGGATGGGGGAAGGAAGATTAGGGGAAAAATTGTAAGACTCAAAATCTTTTTAAAAAAAGAGAAAAAATGTTAAAACTTTTTTTTACACGTAATGGGGAGGGGGAAATAAAACACTTTTTTAACACTCTCAAAAAACTCAGATTTTAATTGAGGTGATAGCATGCAAACAACTACTGACATCCCTTCCATATCACAATTTTCCCCAATGCAATTTCAATTATAGCAGGGTGGCATAAGAAATTAAATGGGAATTTGAGGGAAGTATTGCTGCAACCACAGACAAAAAGGTCAAAAGACCACAGAAAATGCTTAGAAATACAGAAATGTATAAAACATATATTTAGTACTATATATCCTATGATCAAATACTTAACCAATATTTTATAAGGTACTGTAAATACCCCATAAAAGAAAACAAAAAAAAGTTAAGACTTCTTCTCTAGTAAGAAGGGAAGGCCAAAAGAATTTTAAGCAGTTTTGTAAGATGGCAGAGGCTCCATCCCCCTAACTCCCTCAATGTGGAAGGGAAGGCATATATGCATCAAAGGGAATTTGCAAAGAGTTCATGTATAAGGTAGGATTTTAACTGGAACCTAAAAGAAACTAGAGGAGAGAGAGAAGATGCCCCAGGCATGGGGGGCAGCTATGGGAAAAAAGTCTAGAGAAGGGAAATGGAGTACCTTATACAACATTTATGAAGGCAGTGTACCCAGATGAAGAATACCTGTTGGGGGGGGGGGGGCAGCTAGGTGGCACAGTGGATAGAGCACTGGCTCTGGAGTCAGGAGTACCTGAGTGCCAATCCGGCCTTAGACACTTCATAATTACCTAGCTGTGTGGCCTTGGGCAAGCCCACTTAACCCCATTGCCTTGCAAAAAGTTTAAAAAAAAAGAAGAAATACCTGAGGAGAGCAAAGTATAAGTTTAGAGAGAAGGAAAGGGCTAGGTTGGGAATGGCTTTATAAGTCAAAAAGAATTTTATAATTTACTGAAAGTGGCTAAATACTTGAGGCAAGACCACCAACAATAAAACTAGAAGATGATACTAGAAGAACCCTTGTACTCTTTAAACCAAGAGCCTTTGCTTCTTCAAAATACAATCAAAAGGGGCAGCTAAGTGGCACAGTGGATAGAGCAGCGACCCTGGAGTCAGGAGTACCTGGGTTTAAATCCGGTCTCAGACACTTAATAATTACCTAGCTATGTGGCCTTGGGCAAGCCACTTAACCCCATTTGCCTTGCAAAAACCTAAAAAAAAAAAAAAAATACAATAAAAAAACTATACAATCTATTGTCATAAGAGCTCCTAAATATATTATCTTTCCAAAGGTAAAAAGATACAAATGCTTCCCTAACCCCATCTCCCACTAGCCTTTCTCTTGCTTTTCATTCATTCTTCTAAGAGTTTAACAATTAAATGGCAAAATAATCCATATTAACATATTCTGAGACTGCAAAAGACCTTTCTGATTCTTCAATTATGGATATCTAGTAACTGACAAATTGATTAGATATAGATATTAGATGTATATAATAAATATTTGAGAGAAAGGGAGGAAGTTCAAGAGATAAGGAAATGCACATGAAATAGGCAGATTGATTGATATGGGATTGATAAGGACTACTCAAATAGCTATTAACAGTAAACCAAAGCTTGGAAAACCAGACACAGAAAATTTTTTTTCTTGGGGTTTTTTGGGGTTTTTTTGAAAAGCAATGAGTTAAGTGACTGGCCCAAGGTTACACAGCTAGTTAATTATTAAATGTCTTAGGTCTGATTTGAACTCAAGTCCTCCTGACTCCAGGGCTGGTGCTCTATCCACTGTGCCACCTAGCTTCCCTATGGAGAACAATCTTAATAACACTGCCACAAAAGACAATAATTCCTCTTCCCACAAAGAAAAGTATAATTCCTTTAATCAAGTGAAACCTAGAAAGTTGGCCAAAGACAATTACATTCCTACAGCCAAAAAAAAATAAACTTAGGGCTTATGCAAGTTCTTTTAAGAAAAAACAATTCCAAATACTATCACCATATGAATTATGAATTATACTTCTTTGAAAACAAAGGCATGAGGAGGCTGGGTGGTACAGTGGATGGAACACCACTAGAATCAAGAGTACCTAAGTTCAAATCCAGCCTCAAAGGCTTAATAAGGACCTATAGCTGTATGGCCTTGGGCAAACCACTTAAATCCATTTGCCTTGCAAAAAAACCTAAAAAACAAAAACAAAAACAAAACAAAAACAAAGGCACAGGAAGAACCAGGCAATGAGCAATATAGTTTAACATTTCTAACTCCACAAAGGCTTGACAAAAGCATCACTCCTAAATGCTTTCCTTTTTTTATATAATTACTTCTTTTAATTACACTGTTAACCCTACCTTGCCCCTTTATTCAAATTTCTATTAGAAATTACTTGTACAGAAGAGATCGTATTTTTTCATAAACCAGTGCTTCTTCAGATTCCATTAATTCCATATTTAGTTGAGTGTGTATGTATGAATTTCCTGCTGAACCTGTTTTCAGGTTCCATTTTAACACTTCCACCTTTGGCCAATTGCCAATTTCACAAATCACATTCTGAGAACATCTATAAAAGCTGTCCAGTTCTCCTATATTTGCAAACTGTAACTGAAAAATAATTGGGAAGGAGAGCAGAGTTTCAGATTTTTATTTTTGCCCAAGAGTTTTGAACAAGATTAAGAAACACAAGTTAAATCACATTCATTCCATAGACATTTACTGGGAATCTAAATGAAAAGTATTGTGCTAGGTAGACACTGGGAGAAATATAGAAGTTATTTAAGGGGCAGCTAGGTGGTGCAGTGGATAGAGCCCTGGCCCTAGAATCAGGAGGACCTGAGTTCAAATCCAGACTCAGACAATAATTACCTAGCTGTGTGACCTTGGGGTTACTTAACCCCATTGCCTTGTAAACCCCCTCCAAAAAAACAGTTATTTAAAACAGGGTCCCTCCCCCCAGTGCAACGTAACTTCAGAGGAATTAAATGGATGTAAAATGGAAGAATATAATCTAAGCTTCTTAAATTACTTTTCAGTTATGGTAAAATGGTGATTTTGTAATTACGGAAAATACAGTGTCCAAAACATTCAAATCTTTTAACAAGGTTCCAATACAAGACTTATGCCCCAAGGAAACCATTGAGTCCACATATACATATATAAATATATACATATATATAATGTATACACATATACATATATCCAAAATATTTCAGAGCACTTTTTGTGAAGTCAAAAAATTGCAGGCAAAGTAGAAACCCAACATTTGGGGAATGTCTAACTGACACAAGAACATAATATTAAATATGCTGAAAGAAAGGATGAATGTGATGAATACAAAGAAGCATGGAAAAATCTGCATGAACTGATACATAGTGAAAGTAAGCAGAGTCAAGAAAACAATCATACAATAACTACAACAATATAAAAGTTAAGAAAGACCACATATAACAGTAAGGTGCTCAGCAAATAGATAGCACTACAATCAGGAGGATCTGAGTTCAAATTTGATCTCAGACACTTAATATTTAACTGGGTGAACAGGGGCAAGTTACATAACCCCACTGCCTTGCAAAAATAAAATAAATAATTAAAAAAAAAAAAGAATGACCATGCAGCACACAAAAAGAGAACGTTGGAAAATTATAAACAACAAGTTTAGCATATGAGAAGATACTCCCAACACACCCTTTTGCAGAAGGTTCATAAGTATTGAATACTGAACATATTTACAGACTTTTTCAATGTATTGATCAATTATAATGATTTTTCCTCTTTTTACCAATCTTTAAAAAATATTTCTGTTATATGAAATAGCTCTCTGGGAGAAAGAGATACTAGGGGATAATTAAGATTTAAAAAATAGAAGACATCAATAAAAACTTTTTCCCCTCAATTTAAATATGAACACTTAAGAGGGATGGGAGCTGCTGAGCAACTGAGGGGAGTGGGAGGTGATGATAGTCAACCCAGCAAAATCAAACTCTAAATTAACAAAGAAGTCCAACTTAGCTGTGTGGCCTTGGGCAAGCCACTTAACTCCACTGCCTTGCAAAAACCTAAAAAAAAAAAAAAAAAACCAATAAGTCCAAGTACAAAACAGAATCCAGGCAGGAAATAATGGTTAATCCAGGAAGATGCTTTTGAACACAGGAGATAGGTTGCAATAGAAACATATGAGGCAGAGGATATACCCTTCTATAGACTACACACTTGAGAACTCTTCACTTTTCCTCAGTTCTGAGTTGTCAAGGAGTTGACTCAGAGTAACTAAGAATGTTTCTACTATAAGCTGCACAATATAACTGTGTGTGTGTGTGTGTGTGTGTGTGCGTATTTTGTATATGTGTGAGAGAAACAGACACTCAGAGAGAAAGATATAGATTATCTGGTAAAGAAGGTGGAGTATCAGTTATTTTGATTCTGAATAGACGTTGTCTACAGAACAATTTTTAAAATTGGTGGCACGGTGGATAGAGCACCAGCCTTGGAGTCAGGAGGACCTGAATTCAAATTCAGTCTCAGACACTTTAACAATTATCTAGCTGTTGTGACCCTGGGCAAGTCACTTTGCCAAAAAAAAAAAAAGACACTGGAAGATGACAACTGAGTTGAGGTCTAAAGGAAGAAAAGGATTTGAAGAGGCAGAAATGAAAAAGAATTCCAGACATGGTGAATGACTTACAAAAGGGCAAGAAATGTAATGTACAGTTCAGACAACCAGTGGGAAACAGATTTCATAAAGGGCAATAATAATATGAAATAGGCTAGAAAGTGATGCAAGCTAGTATGGTGGGAATTTTAAAATGCTCAGCTATAAAACTTTAGTATTTTATCCTAAGGTTATAAAAACTACAGATAGACATTAGGGTAGGGCATGTTTTGAATTAAACCTCTCATCCTGAGAGACCTGTCCTGTAATATTATCCTTCTACCCGAATAATTCTAGTAACAGTAAAGCAATTATTTTGCAAGATAGCTCTTTCCTTTATTGATGGTATCATAATTCTAATAAATTTCGTTCCTTGACCTGTAATCTGTCTCCCCCAACTTGTATCTACTGGTTGTCATATGGAACCATACAAGCTAAGCCTTATTCCTCTAATCAATTATCTTTAAATATGATAACATTGGTTATATAATCTCCTAAATATCTATCTCTTGGGGGTGGCTAGGTGGCACAGTGGATAGAGCACCTGCCCTGGAGTCAGGAGTACCTGAGTTCAAATCTGGCTTCAGACACTTAATAATTACCTAGCTGTGTGGCCTTGGGCAAGCCACTTAACCCCATTTGCCTTGCAAAATCCTTAAAAAAAAAATCTATCTCTCTAGGTTAAATACTAGATTCTTCACCTCCTTCACTTAGGTGTTAAAAATATTAGATAGTTGGAGTAATTTAAAGTAAACTGTGAATAAGACTTAACATCCTACAGTGTTTATAATTCAAAAACAAGAGTAAATCCAAATAAATTTATTTCCAAAGAAAACAATTAGTGAACAAGCCTAATCTCTCTGGTCCCTATCTTCTCCAGCATATGACACATGAAATCTGAATCTGCCACACTTCCATCCACCCAATTTCATCAATTCTGCAAGGGTAATACTAAGAAAAGAAATGTAAGTATAGTGTTGGACATATATGCACTGTTTTTATTTCCTTGGATTGCTGGTACCCTTGTCTTTCCTTTGACTGAGAAAGTAGAGCTGTGACTTAAGATGACAATGTTTAGTAATAACCTGACACCCAAGATTTCTATACCTCTTGGCCCTCCCATAATTCATGAATTTCCAACCAGTAATGTTCCACCAGGACCTGAAATTCAACATGTCCCAAACAGAGCTTATATTCTGCCCCATAACACAACACATTCTTCAGTTATAGTTCCTATAGAGTTTCACACATGGTCCAAAACCATGGTCTCTTTCCTCTTATGCACAGTGTGCAGTGTGGGTACAAAAACCACAAAAAGATCTGGAGTCAGAGGACCTGAGGTCAAAGTCCACAAATAACATTTGCTATTACAAATCTGTGGGATATTTTGAACATTCACAAGTTCTGCTATTACTACATCCACAAAAATGAAATATAAAGAGGCAAATAAAAATTAATTGAAGCAAAAACTTCATCAAAATTGCAAGATATAAACTCACATAAATCATTAGCATTTCTGTATATTACCAACAAAATCCAACAGTAAGATATAGATTAAAATGACAATACAAATTAATTTATTTGGTACCATACCAAACTAACAAAATATCACTTTAAAAAAACTATTAAAAGGGGTGGCTAGGTGTCGTAGTGGATAAAGCCTTGGACTCAGGAGTACCTGGGCTCAAATCTGGTCTCAGACACTTAATAATTACCTAGCTGTGTGGCCATGGGCAAGCCACTTAACCCCAATGCCTTGCAAAAAACAACAACAACAACAACAACAACAACAATAACAACAACTCTAAAAAAATAAAAATCCATGAAAAGGCTATTAAAAAATAACAAAATTAATCTGGAAAAACAAAACATCAAGAATCTTAAGGGAAATAATGAAAAAACTGGGTTTAAGAAAGGAAGGAAACCTTGAAGTACTAGACTGAAAACTTATAAAAATTATGAAACCAATTTGGTACTAGTTAAGAAACACAGAGATCAATCAGTACACAAGTCTGCAGGGTCCCCAATCTGTCAGTGAGATCCTGGAATAATAACTAACATTCAATAACTCAAGAAATAATGGAAATAGCAAAGACCTTTCCTTCCAGAAATGCAGAGCTCAAGTCTAAGGTCAACTCCTTGGTCAGAAAGTAGGCTAGAAGATGGAGCAAACAAATAAAGCAAATCAAAATGAGACTGCCTGAGGGAAAAAAATTGTAAAATAAATGAGAATTATGGAAGGAAGAATTGGAATGGAAATTTACAAATTAGTACAAAAGGTACAAAATCTTGCTCAAGCAACAAAGTTCTTGAAAATTAGAATGAACCAAAGAGAAGCCAAGAACTTCATGAGACAATCAGAAATATTACAACAAATTTAAAAGGCTAAAACAGAGAAAGAAAAAAGAAAACACAAAGAATCATATAGCAAGAACAGTAACAGTGGCTAAAACAGAGATTTCCTGATTCTTATTTTAATGCTCTTATAAAGACTTAGCCTTTAAGGAGAAAGAAGAAAAAGGAAGAAGGAAGAAGAAAAAGGGACAAGAACTAGAGATTATTAAGATAACATTCTGTCTGAAAAAATATGGTTAAGTTACCCAAAATGAACCTTAATCTTATTGGACAAACATTTCTTCTATAATTTTGTTCTGATTCGTATATTCGTCAGTAGAAAATCACTAAGTATTATATTTCTTACTTAATTGGAGGACAATTTTTTTCTTGATATCCAGATATGGAATCATTTGTTTTTCCTTTTCAACACTGAATTCAGTACACCAACCATGTCATGTTTATATTACCTCCCCTATTGCCTGTTGAGGCCAGTAACTTTTTTAACCTGTTTCACATGGAGAATGTGGATGCTCAAGGAAAATTAGCACTTCTGGTGTGAGAGCTTGCTGAACCCTTTTCAGGGCTGTTCATCCACATTTGGTGTCCAGCTGGCACTTATTCTCCCCTGGGGCTCCAAGAAGCTGTAGCGGATGCAGCAGCCACAGAACAAAACCATCTTAGCAGAAGAGTTAAACCAGGACAAGGCTAACTGAAAGGCCTCAAACCTAGAGAATGTCTACCTCAAATATGTGAAGAAATTCCCCCAGGAGAATGGGTAGATGACAAAAATTTATTTCAAAGGCTAGAAAGGCAGTTGCAGCAGGTTCTGTAGAATACTTAAGAGACCGAGGTCAGACATCAAAGATGCCAAAGTCTTCCACTTCATCCCAGGCCAGCATCAGTCATCTTGACTTTTGTCTTGTCACTGGTATTCAATGAAACTGGAAAAGAGAGTGAAACTGACAAGTTTGTAAAATACTACCTCAATTAAATGCAATTCATGCTGGAATCAAGCCTTCTTTCTTGAAATCACTGGTTCTCTTTCAAAATGAAGGACAAACAACCACAAATGGTCAAAGGACATAAATAAGCTAAGTTTTCAGGAAAAAATTATCAAAATCACTAATAGTTAAAAGAAAAGCAAATTAAAACAACTGAGTTCCCGCTTTATGCCTATCAGATGGACTAAACTGGTTAAAAAAAAAAGGAAAACGACAAATGCTAGAACTGTAACAGGTAATAATATACTGTTGGTGTTGTATGGATGGTCCATACTGAAAAGCAATTTGGAACCATGCCCAAAATACTATTCTGGAACTATGCCCAAAATACTATTCAACTATGCATAACCTTTGATCCAATGATACTGTATACTAGATACATACCCCAGAGAACAAAGAGAGGAAAATGACTTACAGTAGTCCTTTTTTGTTGGGGCAAATAACTGGAAACTAAGGGAGGATTCATCATTAAGAAATGAGTTATGGCCTAAGAATGGGATGGAATACTCTTATGCTATAAGAAATTATAAATGCAGTGGTTTCAAAGAAAACTATATGTATGAATTAATGCAAAGTGAAGTAATCAGAACAGAACAACTCATAAATAACCATACCATAAAAATAACTTTGAAAAACCTGGAAACTCTAATTGATACAATGGCCAGTCACAATACTGCTATTTCTTTCCAGATGAGAGAGCTGTGAGACTCATATTCAGATTTAAGCTTATTGTTTTCAGGGTTTTGGTTTTGGACCTGGTCAAAGCAGGAATTGATTTTGCTTGACTATACATGTTCCTAACAGGTTTTGTTTTTCTTGGGGTTTTTGCGGGGAGAGGGAAGAGCAATTTTGGACCTGAAAACAAAATTATATCCCCAAAGTTACAAAACTACAAATTCTCTGACTCAGAAATACCACTGCTAGGTCTATGTTCCAGAGGAATCAAAGGATGAGGAAAAGATTTCATATATATATATATATATACATACATACATATATACATACATATATATATATTTCAATTAACTCTTTTTTGTAGTGGCAAAGAACTAGAAACTGATGGAGAAATGGTTAAACAAATTATTTCATATGAATATTATGAAATACTACTTATGCCATAAGTAAGGAAGGTGACAGTTTCAGAGAAACCTTGAAAGTCTATGATCTGATGCCAAGTGCAGTGAGCAGAACCAAGAGAACAATTAAAGCCAATGTTGAAAGATCAGGCATGCTTATCAATTCAGTAACCGATCATAATTCCATGGACTCATGAAATGAAACATGCTATCCACCTCCTAACAGAGTTAGCTGATGGAATACTGATTTGAGACTTTTTTAAGACTTGGCCAAAGTGAGAATTTGTTTTGCATGACTATGTTTCATTTTATCAAAGGGGGTAGGAGGGGATAGAAAAGGGAAATGTAGTAGAGAGAGAATATGAATCTGAAAAGAAAATTTAATTAAAAAATTAAGGCCCCCAAAGTATCAGTTTCCAACCATGCTGCCTCATAGAACCCTCTGTAAAACATGAGCTGGCTATGAATATTCTGGGAGATTCCTTTGCAAGTAAGTGTATCTTAAGTGTCTCCTATAGTGACTCAGAAGTCATAAGGAAGGACCAAAAAAGAAAATTTGTTTCCAGGATGCTGGAGTCTGGAACTAGGACAGGTGCACAGAAAACTCTATTTGGAGGTTTCAGGCTTCTTAGTCAGATCTTTATACTAATAAGAATTCCCAGTGATCTGCCAAAGAGTTTTCAGTAGCAGACAGAAATCAAACACTCCCATCATAGGAGAGGCACATTCCCTTTAAATTTGTTCCCAACAGAAGAACACAGCTAAGCATCAAAGTCATTCTCAATCACATAAAACTAGAACTCAAAGACTATCTTCTCCAATAAGTAAACCCATAAAAGGCAAGAGAAGTGGTCTTTTTTCTACACACTTTTAAAGTACATGTTTATTTCATATGATTCAATAAATCATCAAATTAGAAAGAATCTGAAATCATCTAGATCAACCCTTAAAGATGAGAAAACAGGTCCCAAGAAACTAAATAACCGATATAATGCCACTCAGCTAATTTATGGGCAGCCTTTAACAAAAATCAAGGACTCAAGACTCTCACGTTGACTATTATACCAAAAGACTTCAATGTTGGGGAATGAGGTATTTCACAATCCCATGAAAATTTTCCAGATAAAAGAAGCTTACCCTTTAAGGTAAACTTTTTTAATTTCAACAAATGTATTATGTATTCTGATGCCTTCATAAAGAGAATACAATGAATATAATTTAAGATTTTCTTAATGACTGTACATCATTAAGAAATTAACTATTTTATTGAGTTGTAATGCAATACTGGCCCCAGGGACTCTTTATCCCTGTAACTAAGTGACCACAGTCAGCAAGGGTTTTTAGTTTGTCTGCCTTTTTGTCAGTTTTTCTCTCTTATTATCCAATCATCTGTCATTTCTTGATGAAATCTATTGCCTTTGTTTCTCCCAAACATCTCAATTTCTCTTTTAATTTGCTACCTCTAATCTGACAGTCTAGGAAGCTAGAAAAAACAGTTTATTAGAATTCTTTGCATAATCAAATTAAATAGACTGAGTTTTTAAAGTTCTCTGAGTTTTACTTTACCATAATGTGTGTCTACTATTTAGACTCAGGTCTTTTTTACACTCACCCCTGGATTTCTCCACTGTCTCCTGGATAATTTAAATCTCTGGATCTCTGGATAAATATAAAATTACTGTGCAAATTATTTATCATCACTATCTATCCATATAGTCTAGATAGCTCTCTAAGGTTCTAAATTGAAGAGGTGCCAAACCACATTGGAACATGGAATTTCCTCATCCTGAAGTTCCCTAAACCAATGAAACAATAGTTTCAGTTCCAGATCCAATTTGTTTACAGCACCCATTTTAGATTAGAC
Source organism: Macrotis lagotis (assembly GCF_037893015.1). Taxonomy (NCBI): domain Eukaryota; kingdom Metazoa; phylum Chordata; class Mammalia; order Peramelemorphia; family Peramelidae; genus Macrotis; species Macrotis lagotis. The sequence goes on from NC_133666.1 coordinate 255,023,545, forward strand.
ATGAAGTAGCCTGTATCTCCTGCTATATTTCAGATCCCCTTTGTCATGTAATAATGCATGTGTGGACAATAAATGGAGATTTAGCCCAAAGTAACTGAACTTGTATGTTATTTTCATATTTTAATATATATTTCAACATAACTGCTTTCCTTTATGATCCCATGATTGCTACTATATAGCAATTTTAAAACATTATTCTGAGAAAGGATCCATTGGCTTCATTAGCCTACCGTGATGACTAAAAAAAGAAAAAAGAAAGTTGAGAAATCACAATTTAGTCTAACTCCTTCATTTTACAGGAAGCTGAAGCCCAGTGAAATTAAGTAACTTGTCCAGGGTCACCCTAGTATTATAAACTCTTAAGGTGAGAATGACAATGATCTGTTATAGACATAAAGAATGTAACATAGAAGTAATGATTTTTTTAAAAGTTATTTAAAAAAAAACGGAGGAAAGAGAGATCAAAATATAAGATGATCCAATATCAAACTATTCTACCCTTCAGGAGTTTATAATCTAAGTATGAAAATAAAACACATGCAAAAATGTTAAGTTACTATGTTAAATCATAAACTAGGTACACTTCAATGAAGAGCAAATACAAAAACCAGATTAGTTTAGGAAGCAAAGCCTTCCTAGAAGAATTTTTTTTTTAACAGGACCTTAAACACAGCAAGGGATAAAGAACAGTGAAAAAGAGATGGATATGCAGCAGTTCAAGGGGAGAAACCAAACAGTACACAGAGAAGGCAAGCTCTGTGACATTCAGAGCACTGAGCAGAGAAAAGGAAATGAAAATGACTGTCATATAAGGCAGTCAGAGGAAAAAGAGGGAAAGGAATTAGGTAGAGTAACAATAATTTAAGTTTCTCATTTTAGAGAAAGGGGAAGAAAAGTCAAATGATCAATCTAAGTGACAAAAGGAAAATGAATCTAATACATATTTGTGAAAGCAACTTGGGAAGTAATGTAAGGTAAATATATGGCATAAGCCTTACAAGAAAGAGGAAATGTCTAAGAAAGAGGAGAAACAGAAATCTCTTGGAATGAATTTGAAATTTGAACCTGTAAGAACCTTTAGAAAAAGCAGAGGTTACACCCATCAGATTTTCTTTATATCTTATGAACATTACATGCCATGATGGAAAGCAGCAAAAATTGCAAAGCCATGTTAAATTAAAAATGCATCTGAAAAAATAAGCATTCTAGGGGTTTATGTGCACTAAGGGTTGTTCCAGGAGAAAAGAGAAAAAGTGGCAGAAAAGAGTTACAATCAAAAAAAGGAAATGAAACAGCAAAAAAGGCAAGGTAGAATTGTATTGAAGAAAATCATTTCAGTTTCACAAACAAATTGGCAGGGGCGGCTAGGTGGCCTAGTGGATAGACCACCAGCCTTGGAGTCAGGAGTACCTAGGTTCAAAAAAAACCAAACTGGCTTACTAGTTTTTTGTTTAAAACTTACTTATCACAAGTAGTTAAATACAATTAAGATTACAAAGCCAGAGCTGGAAAGAACCTTAGAGGCCTTCATTTTAAAGAATGAAAAGGGGCAGCTAGGTGGCACAGTGGATAGTGCACCAGCCCTGGAGTCAGGAGGACCTGAGTTCAAATACAACCTCAGACATTTAATAATTGCCTAGCTGTGTGACCTTGGGGAAAGTCACTTAACCCTTAAGTAAATAAAAAATTGAAAGTAAAAAAAAAAGAATGGGAAAGTAGAGGACCAGAGAAATTGGAAAATTTGTCAACAATCAGGTAAGTTGCAAAGTAGCAGAGTCCCAAGTCTTCCCGACACCAAACACAAATCGCTCTTTTCCCTCCAGTATACTGCTTCACCTTCATTACTAAACCCAAGACAACTAAAACCACAAAATCAAAATTTGCCTTTGACACTTTGGCATAAGCTTTTTCAAGCACTCTATTGTTAGGATGACATCATCTAAAACTGCAAACTATTACTTAGTCCTCAAATCACATAATTATAAAGTGGAAGTAAATCAACATTTAAATTTTGTATTCCCAATACAGCAAATAAAAATCACCTTACGCAAAATTTCTAGAGATGTCTGTTACTGATCAAACCCTGTAAGAATTCTGAGGATGGTATATATGTGCACACTATACTTTGAGGCCATTTTGAAGCATCTGAACCACTGCAAGACAACCGATTACACTATTTAGAAGATATGTAATTTTTATAAATATCCTCAACAAAAAAAGCAAGCTTCACAAAATGCTAGGATGTAGAATTGGAAGGGGCCTGTCATCCTGTCGGGTTCCTTCATTTTACAAGGAAACTGAAGCCTATGGAAGTTAAATGAATTGGGATTGTGTTTACTCCATTTCTAATCTGTCAGAAAAAAGAAAATAATCTCACAAATTCATTAAACTAGTATCCAACAAGTTTTATGCTCTATGGAGTTCTAATAACTATAATCAGTGACTGAATTATGCTTTTATTTTTAAAAAAATTAAAATAGACATGACTAGAGAAATGGTCTCAAGGCAAACTCTGTAATTCAAGCTTAGCCTTGACACACACTTGGTTTAGGAACTTGAAGCCAATCATTCAGTGATCCAGGAAATTCTATGGATTATAAACTGCAGTATAATGGAGGACCTGCAATGGTAGTTTCCTAAGAGAAAGAGGGGAAAAGAGGGGGTGGAGAGGGGTAAGGAGCATTCATTCCAATCACACAAATATCACCTAGTTTAAAAAGTTTTTGACTCAAAACCACAACTCTTTATTTGTGGCTCCCCCAGAAGAGAAAAACAAAAAATACATGAAAAACAAAACCTGGTTCACAGATTTATAGCTTGATATAATGATCTTGTTTGTCACTAGGATATGGAAAGAAAACTTGGGAAAGTACTCAATTTTTCTAAGAGAACTGCTGCTCCATTAGGCTTTGTTGTTTCTGTGCCAAGGATGTGCCGTACAAGGAATCTCAAGTTCAATGTCATTTATTTTGTTCAGTTTTTTCAGATGTCCAAGAATAACCTCTTCAGCTAGCTAACAAGATTCAAAAATACATAGCCAGCTAGCTAACAAGATTCAAAAATACATAGCGTTCTTTATGTCTATAACAGATCATTGTCATTGTCACCTTAAGAGTTTACAATACTAGGGTGACCCTGGACAGTCAAAAATAGTTTGATTTAGTACTTACTTGGCAATCTAACTAATAGGAAAATACCTATCTGGAGACAAAAGACTGATAAAGGTCAGCTTAACAGGAAATTTAACATTTGTCTTTTTGTTGTTAATATAGTTAGTTAGGAAGAAGTAACTATATATTTGATCAAAATTTTTTAAACTGGGACTTTCTTCTCTCTCTAAGAAAACTACCATCTTTTTCCCCTTAAATGCACCAATTCTTTGAGAGCTGATAAATACATTAAAAATCAACTGATACTTTAAAGGGAAATGACCTACAGAATTTTTGCTAACATTCCCAAAACAAACATCTGTTTTTTAGCTCCTATTACAATCCTTCTACACTAACACCTTCTGGATCTGCTGCAACCCAAGAACCAACTGATAGAATCTTTAGTCTACTAATTGCTTTGAACACTTGGACTCTGATAGCCTTTCCAACTGTGACTCTTTAAATCTTTAAATCACAGTTTACAAAAAAAAAAGTTTGCCAGGCTTTTCATTAGTCCATTACTCTTAAGTCTCTTACTAAATAGAAATCTGTAAATTATCTATAAGGTATGTGGGCCAACTTTAAATCACAGTTTACAAAAAAATGTTTGCCAGGCTTTTCATTAGTCCATTATTCTTAAGTCTCTTACTAAATAGAAATCTGTAAATTATCTATAAGGTATGTGGGCCAAAATGTGCAATCCTCAAAAAAGGCAAGCATAAACACCAGAAAAGCTGCATATAAATAAATGTGTATTGTGGCTGTCTTGCAGAAAAAGACTACTTGCTGATGTTTTGTCAAACTGACACCTCCTCTTTCCTGAAAACAGCGAGGAGTCACACCTCTTATTTCCATTCCTCTCTAAACTGGGCACGGACGGGGAAAATCTGATTAAGGGACCTTGCTTTTCGGATAAAACTCGTGAAATAAGTCTTTTTCGTAGGGTTCCTCAGAAAGGGGCAACACAAGCGGCCTCCCGGGCGAACCCCCTTAAATCCTCCTGTACCCCAAGGCCAGACGAGGAGCAGGCGGTGCGGCTGGGCCCGCCGGCCCGGGACCGCGCGGGGTAAACAGACGTGGCAGGCGGCGGCGGGTCCCGGGGGCCGGGCACAACAAAGGGGCCCCGGGCGCTCCCCCACGCCCCCGGCTCGGCCGGGCTGGCGCCCTCTCCCCTCCGCTCCCGGCTGGCCCCCCGTTACCTCTCCCGAGCGCCGGCCTCTTCTTCGGGCTCCGGGGAGCGCGGCGGGGCCCCGGCTCGGCTCCGGGCCCGCGGGGTGCGGGCGACGTCGCAGGCCGGGCTCCGGGCTCAGGTCTGGGGGCGCGTGTCCCGGGCGCCCCCCGAGCGGGGTCCCCGAGCCCAGGGGAAGGCAGGAAAAAGTTTTGTGCGGGTACGCCGCGCGGGGCTCACTTCCTGCCGGGCCGGGGCTCCCGCGCCCGCGCCGCGCGGGGCACCCGGAAAACACGCTCCCGTCACACCTCCGGCTGCGCGGCCGCAGTGCCAGGCCCCCGAGCCGGCCGGGCACGGGCCGGAGCCCCTCCCGGCCCGGCGATCGCGGCCGCGCCCGCCCTGGCCGCCGCCTCGGCCCGGGTAGGCCCCCGCCTCCCGCGCCGCCGCCGCCGCCGCCGCCGCCGCCCGGGTTATTGTCTGGATCGCGCCTGCCGCGCCCTCGCCGCGCCGGGGCCCCGCGTCCGGGCACAGACAGGGAGGGGGCCGGCGCCCGCCCGGGTCTCCGTCCCCTCCTCCTCCTCCTCCTCCTCGCCGAGGGCCCGCGGTTTCCCGCCCGGAGCCCGCGACCGCGGCGGAAGCGGCTTCGCGACCGCGAGCAGCGCGAGAGGGGCAGCGGCGAGCGAGGCAGGGACGCGGGCGGCGACGCCGAGATCAAGGCCGGGGCCGGGGCCGCCTCGGCCGGCCGCGCCACCTTCACTAGACGCCGACCGGAGGGGGAGGCGGAGGGGGAGGGACCGGGCTGGGGCCGAGGCGGGAGGGGAGGCCGGCGGGGCCCGGGCGGCAACAGCGCCCCCCGCCAGCGCCCAGGGAAAGACGCCGCGCACCGCGGGCGCGAGCGGGGAGGGGCGGGGCCGCGGCTGGCGGCGCCCCGGGCCGGCGCGAGCCCCAACCGCCGGCCGCGACGGGGCGGCTGCGGGCCGGCGCGAGCCAGTCAGCGCGCGGGGGCGGGCCGGGCGGCCCAATGGCCGGCGTCGGCCTCTGGGGAGGGGGGCGGGCGGCCCAATAGCCGGCGTCGGCCTCTGGGGAGGGGGGCGGGCGGCCCAATGGCCGGCCTCGGCCTCCGGGGAGGGGGGCGGGCGGAAGCGGGCGGGGGAGGGGCCGCCCCGCGGAGCGCCGGCTCGGCTTCCCCGCCCGGGCGCTTCCGGGCCCGCCGGGTGCAGGGCCGCGGAGGCTCCCCCGGGCCGGGCCCCGCGCCGCCGCCCGGCCACCGGCCACCGGCCCCCACTCAAGCTGGCGGGGGGCTCCACGCCTTGCTCCTGCTATCAGACGGCGGCCTCCTGCCGCGCCGCAGCCTCCCGGGCGCACCCACGAGGGCCGGACCCCAGCAGCGGCCGTGCCAGCCCGCCGCCCCGGGGGGCTCTTGTTTTTGACGCTCCCAGACTAAAAGATGGTCTTGTTTCGCACCAAAGAGGAACAGGAAAAGCACAGCCTTCCAAGAAGCCGCAGCATTTTTATGCCAAGTAGCACGATTCCTGGGCCAGTGAAGCCACCGGCTAATCAAGCCTCGCTTATGACAGGGAATTATCGATTAAATAACCGGAATTTAGAAGTCCCAGATACCGCCTTATCTAATAGACGGCCTAAAGCTTTGATCCAGAAGCATTCATAGATTATCCCCAACAGATTATTTGCCAAAATGAATGTTTTCTATTGAAAACACCCTCAAAATTGTGTTCAAAACACAATTACAATTGGCCCTTATGGTTTCTAGAAAACTACCTGGATTACCGGATTATTTCCCTGATCTAAAGCTGATTTTAGAGGGATTTACAGATTAAAGGCATTGAATCTCTCTGGTCCTTGGGGACTGTGGTTGGTTTTTGTTTTTTATTTTCCTAAGGAATACAACCAAAACAATTTTACAACTGGTTGGCATCTTACAATTGGAAACTCATCCAACTTCCTCATTATATAGATGGGGAAATTGAGGTCCTGAGATTTGCCCAAATTCACATAATATGCAGAGCCAGGTTCCTTGTCACTCATTTGTTCAAGATCACATAATGAACATTATCCTCGCAAGTCAGAGATCCAGGCTTCCAATTATTTCTCTGGCATTTACTATGAATGTGGCCATGGGCCAATCACCAGAATTTTAGCTTCTGCTTTTACTACTGACTTTATAAAGCTGTTAAGAAAAAAATTTTGAAAGCTGTTATATAAATGGAAATTTATCTTTTTTATGTATTTCATTAGATATCTTCCAATTACATGTAGAGAAATTTAACAGTCCTTTATTTTGAGTTCCAAATTCTCTCCCTCCCAAAGCTCCCCCATCCTTGAGAAGACAAGCAATGATTTTGATTATACATGTGAGTCTATACAAAACATTTCCACTTTAGCCATATTGTAAGGGGGGGAAGCACAAAATAAAACAATAAAAACAAAGATAGTAAAAATAATTACATTTCAATCTACATCCAAATATGACTTCTCTCCCATCACATTCAGCTGACTTCAATGTATACCATAGAAACAATGTAAAGACTATCAGACTGCCTTCTGGGGGGGGGGGGTAGGGGGAGGGAAGCAAGAAGGGGGGGAATTGTAAAACTCAAAATAAAATCTTTCTAAAAAATAATAGCTACATCCAAAGTTCAGCTATCCCTGGAGGAGGATAGCACTTTTTATCATGGATCCTTTGGAATAGTCTTTGATCATTATCTTGATCAGAATAAGCCACTTTTTCACAGTTGATCCTTATAATATTACTGTTGACTTTGCATGAGTTTTTAAAAGCTTCACAGGTTTTTCTGAAATCATTCTACTCATTATTTCTTACAGCAAAATAGTTCTCTATCACCTGTATCTTTTTTCAAAGAGAAGCTTTCAAGTCAAGGAAGCAACTGATGCAGACTTTTAACCCCAAGCTAGGTACCCAGTATATCATACTTCTGTCAATAGATATAAAATTTGGAAAATAATATTTATGAAGTACTTTAAGGTTTGCATAGAGCATTTCTCTTTTCATCCCTATAAGATTATCTAAATACTATTTCCATTTGATATATGAGAAAACAAATTCAGATAAAATAGCTTGCCCAAAGTCAAACATGTAATAGTCAAAATTTGAACCCAGACCATGCTTTCCAAGTTAACCTTGATGGTTAAAATTAAATATTTCCTAGAATGGTAAATGTTTACATAATTAAGCTTTAATTCATCCTGTACTTCTAAAACTTGCTGAAATTCTGACTCAGACTTAATAATGTTGACTGGAATGGTGATGAGTTAGTCATTGATATTTCAAAGGATCTAATCTTTCCAAAGAAGACCAACCTGATTTAGAATCTCTAAACTATGCCTCTCTTCTTAAGTAGAGTCTGAAAATCTCATTCATCCTACAACTAGTAGTACTGCCTTTGGGAACACCCCTTATTTCAAGGTTCCCCTGTCTGCACCCATGGGAAATACAAGGGCCCTGTGGTTACAGTTCTTGAAACAAGACTAGAGAGGAAAATCAAAATTGTTCAAGAATTCACAAGTCCACAAGTGACAGGATTGTAGTGTCCTTTACCTCAATGTGGAATGCAGAAACTTAAGAAAGAACTGACTTTCTACTGGGGATACAAATGAAGTCTATTTCATTGAGTGTCCTCAATTCTTATTCCACATGAACAAGACAAGTTGTTAAAAGTCGACATGATGAGGGATTCAGGATACAGACTAAAATATATTTTTGGGACACAGCCAATGAAGGAATTATTTTGTGTATTTATTGGGGGTGTTGGTTTTCTTTTTCAGTGGGGTGGTGTCAGGGAGAGAAGGAAGATTTTGTTCATTAAAAAATTAAATTTAAAAAATTTAAAGGGAAAAAAATTGCATTGCCTAGGGATCAAGAAAACTCCCTTGGGAGGAAAGACAATTGACTTGGAGGGTTTCTGCTTCAAATTATTTCAAAACCCAGAAATGTCAGGACCCCACGAGGCTCTGAGTCAACTCTATGTCATCAGGGACTGAGGTCAGAGAACTCCACAAAGGAACAGATCCTAGAGATACTGATATTGGAGCAATGTCTTTACTATTCTCCTGAGAGAGATGAAGACATGTAAATTCACAACTTCCAGAAAAGAGTAGGGATGTGGTGACCTAAATACTAGAGGAGGAGGGGAAATCTTCCTTTTGTGGATTCTAAACTTTCCCAGCCAAAGAATAAAGAGAAAGTGGGAATGGTTTTTGTTTTCCAGACTGTTAGGTCCCCAAACTTTTCCTGGAATGAGACATTCCATCTCTTGACTTTGCACTAGCTATCCTTTATGCCTGGAATGCACCTCTCTTTTACCTCCAACTCAGTATTTCCAGCTTCTTTCAAGGCTCACCTCAAATTCTGCCTCCTATAAGAGGTCAATTCTGGCCTTTTACCATTCCCATCCCCCTTGCTAGAAACCTCTTCCCTGGAATTTTTTTTGTGTTGCTTTGTATATATTTTAAATTTTCTTATATGTTGGCTTATTCCCTTCCCCACCCTAAACATACACACACACACACACACACACACACACACACACCTAGAACTGCAAAGATTCTTATTGCTTGTTGAATGAATCAATCATCTCAAATGTCAAAAACCCTTTCCCAGCTGAATGAATAGATCTGGAATTCATTTAGGCCAAAGTCCTCCTCCTTTCTCCCCATCCTGAAAAGACTTACATGAACTAATGCTGAGTGAAGTGAACAGAACCAGAACACTGTACACAGTATCAGTAACATTATGTGATGATCAACTTAGTTGATCAGCTTAGTTCTTCTCAGCAATACAGCAATCAGAGACAATTCTAAAAGACTTATCATGGAAAATACTTTCCAGATCTAGAGAAAGAACTATGGAGTGTAAATGAAGAGAAAGGCATACTATTTTTACTTTTTAAAATCTGTCTTTTTTTTTCTCATGGTTTTCCCTTTTTGTTCTGATTCTTCTTTCACAGCAGGGAAATATGTATAACACAATTGTAAATGTATAACCTATATGAGTTTACTTGTTATCCTAGAGAGGGAGATGGGAAAAGAGAGAGAAGGAGAAGACTTCATAAAAATGATGTTTAAAATTATAATAGAATTTGAAAATTAAATAATAAAAAGGAGACTGATAATATTTCATACAGTTGGTGAGAAGGATTACATCAAAGTAATGATAGTGGAAATAGAGAAAAGAAGATAGATGGAAGAGATACTGTAAAGGTATGATCATTTAGAGAAGATAGCACCATGTTTTGAAAAATGGCAGATTGAATGCATAGTGGTCCCACTGACCAGAACTTGACCAGAAATAGTATCAGGCCTTGGGGAAAACATAAACATGTTTGAGACAAGTTGAATTTGAAATGCTAGTATGAGATTCAGGTGGAAATGTACTATCACCTTTTAGATGTGAATTGAGAGCTTGGAAGAAAGGTCAGAGAGGGAAGTATAGATTTCAAAGTAAAAGTAATAGAATCTCAGAATTGAAAGTTCAGCTAGTCCTACACATAACTGAATCTACTTGAACTGAGGATTGCTTACACATTTCCAGTGAAGAATGTACTAACTCTGCCCATTCCACTTTTGAAAATTTCTTAGTTAATTGAGTTAAAATCTACACCTGCAACTTCAATCCCCCCATTCCATCTAGGTTAAATGGAACAAGTTGAATCTATCCTTCCATAAGACAACCCCTCTCATTTAAAAAAAAAAGTTGCCTTGTTCCATTTTCTCTTCTAAAAACCAAACATTATCATTTGTTTTCAAGTATTCCAACCATATTGGTTGCTCTTCCTTTGGATACTCTAAAGCTTATAAAGTTCTTCCTAAAATGTACATAGAAGAATTGAAAACATTGTCCCAGATGTGGGATAATCAATGCAACAAATTCCCTCAGATTTGCCATTAGTCCCCTCTTAATGCTGTCTAAAATTACTTAAATATTTTTAAATTTCTATAGTTCATATCACAGAGATGAACTCATATTGAACTTGAAGTCCACTAAACCCTGCAATTTTTTCCAGACAAAACTGCTGTCTGGCCAAACCTCCTTCATATGGTATTTGTGAAGTTGATATTTTGAACTCAAGTATATGACTTTAGATTTATTCCTATTACATCTTGTCTTACTAGATTCAACCTAGGGTCTAAATTGGCCCTGTGAACCAAGCTATACCTCCCTGATATGTGTTACTTGCTAATTTGATAAACATTGCCACCTATACCTTTATCCAAATCTACTAAAAATGTTAAATAGCACAAGGACAAGGATAGATCCAAGAGCATTCCACTAGAATCCTCCCAGGGATGCTGAGCTATGGATGACTCTCAAATATAATTGACTTTCAGTTTAAATATTCTGAAACAATTTGGCAATTCTGTTTAAGATCTCATCTTTCCATTATATCCAAGGAATAATAGGAAAGATTTTTTTTCAAATGCTTTACTAAAATCGAGGTAACCCATATTATTCCTTGAAGTAATCTTAACTATCTAATAAACCTCTTTTAAAAAAGGGGAGCACGTTTAGTCTGGCTTGATCAGATGAAGCCTAACTGGTCTTTTATGATCACCACTCTTTTTTTCTGGAAATTCCTTCCCTTTAATAGTATATAGCAGGGGATTGGCCAATAAGGGCCCATTTCTCAGATCATGAACAGTATGTTCTACCTGGTAAGACTGCTACCAGGATTACAAATTGTATAGACCCTTTCTCCAGAGGATGCACAAGTATCCCTATTATTTCCTGTGCTTACTGCTCAAAGACAAAAAAGCCTTTTAATTGGCTGCTGAGCCAAAACCTAGTATGCATACAAAAGACTCAAACAGGAATCTCTCCATTCTGGAAGCTGTCAAGTGAAAACAAAGCACTGCTGTGGTCCTCTGGGTGGGGGAAGGGTTTCAGACCCTCTCTTTCATCATGTCTATGTAACTATAAATATTTGGGGCTAGTATTTGTTTTTGTTTTTAATCTCTGTCATGTTGATTTTTTTTTCCTGATGATTAGATGAGTGCTAGCGACTAAATGGACCAGATTTACAACCTTGTGAGCTTTTAAACATTCAGAAGAGATTCAACAACTAAAATCCATAGAAGAGTCTTCTATAGCCACAGCAACTAAGCAAGGTAGAGGAACCAAACTTGAGAAGTTATCTTTTTGATGAAATCCACGCTGTGGAATTATCATAGCTGATATGCTACACCCTAAAAGCCATTAACTCCACCACACATTCAGAAGTATACTAGAGGTGGGATATATTGATAGTTACCACTAATCTTCAGTTCACTCTCCCTGGGAATTAAAGGAGTAGAAGGGAGCACCTGGTCTTAAAGGTGTCTATACTTCAGTTCTTACTATATCTTTCCAATAAATATCCAAGAAAAATCATTTGGTTAATTGATTTTAATTGGTAAACTGATAAGGGTGAAATATTAGCTGGTGAGGGATATTGGGGCAAAATACTGGATAAGGTAACATGAGTGATGGTATTACAAAACAGCCCCAAACTCTCTAGGTTACCCCTAGAACCCATAGAGCAGAATATAGCCACATTCTGGGAACCTGACCTTCCAGTGCAATAGGGGTTAGATTAGTAGCCACAGGACGGACAAGCAATACAAATACATTCTAGACTTTTTTTGGTCAGGCATCAGAATTAACCTCACAGGCTTAAAGTATGCAGATTTCATTCTTTCCTTTTTTCTTTTAAAGGTAGATGACATTTTTCTGTCCTACAAGTATGTCTACTGTTCCCCCAATCTTTCAAAGTATCACTTACTGTGGCTCAGCAAACACACCCTTGAGTTCTTTTAAGTTTCTTTGAATAAAGTTATAAAAGCCAGTTGACTTGAGCTCATTAAAAACATATAGAAGGTCTCTTTCTATCTACTTTTTTTGTTTTGTATTTCAGCTCTGCATTACCCTTTTTTGTTTCATCTAGATAAAAAAATTATTTGCCTTGTGTGATGAAAAGTGGTATCCACTTCCAGAGATAGAATTGTTAAACTCAGAATGCAGACTGAAGCATACTTTTTATTTTATTTTTCTTTTTTCCTTTCTGTTTTTATTTTGCCAAATGGCTAATATGGAAATAGGTTTTACATGACTTCACATGTAGAGAGAATATCAAATTGCTTGGCTTTTCAAGGAGAGTGGGGAGGAGAGAATTTTGAACTCATTTTTTAAAAAAATGATTCTTAAATCTTATATTTAACTGATAAATAATAAAATGAATAAAAATATTTTTAAAACTTACTCAGCTTGGTAAAGGAAAGAGAAACAAAATGGAGGTGAATAGTTCTTCTTTGACTATATTGTTTCTTACCAACATTGCATTCTACTCTGAGTAGCAGTCCTATTCCTCTGGATCATGAAATTATTAATACAGAATCATGTCACAGTTTCATATTTATCCATCATTACCTATCCTGTTTTTAACTTTCTTTGCATGTCATTTTAAAAATCAAAGTTGGCTCAGGTTAACTGGGCGACAACTAGGAGTCAGGAAGAACTGAATTTAAATCCAGCCTCAGATACCTTCTAGCTCTGTATGCCTAGGAAAATCATTTAATTTCTATTTGCCTCAGTTTCCTCACCTGTAAAATAGGCATAATAGTAGCACTTACCTCCCAGGGCTGTTGAGTATCAAATAAGATAATTTTAAAGCAGTTAGGACAGTGCCCAGGACATATAAATATTAGCTATTATTATTGTCACCAATAATAATAAAAAAACATATTCCCTTGAATTCATATCAATTATATTAGTAAATTCCCTCTTTTTCTCTTCAACAAAAGTATTTCTCTTTGTGTCTTCAAAATTTCATTTCCAAAAGCTTCCCAACTCTCATGAGCTGACTCTTCCCCCTTAGAATTTTACTTCATGGTATTCCATTTCTTTCTCTTAAACTTTTTGAAATATGTTCTAGGATGCATATCAGATTATACCTAGCTTTTCTTTTCTCTGTCACAAATTCTAAAAGGGAATGGTCTCTTAATCCAAGATTTCCATGATTTTTTACCGCAGCATCCCATTTCTCTTTGACCAGAAGGAGCAGGTCTGTAATGACAGTTTCTCGTGGCTTCTTCTAATTTTTTTTTTTTAGGTTTTTGCAAGGCAAATGGAGTTAAGTGGCTTGCCCAAGGCCACACAGCTAGGTCATTATTAAGTGTCTGAGACCAGATTTGAACCCAGGTACTCCTGACTCCAGGGACAGTGCTTTATCCACTGTGCCACCTAGCCGCCCCCGGCTTCTTCTAATTTTGAAGGATAAAGTTATCTTTAAGGCAAGGCAAGAAGTTATTAGCTGCTCTTTTTTTTGCTTGAGAGAGCTCCAGCATATGTCCAGAAAATTGAAATCCTGCCATCACTACTACATCATATTTCCATGCTAGGCCAGACTTGAGATCTATTTCACAAACACCTCATCTATTTCCTCTTTCAATGTGGGTAGTCTGTAGTATATAAACAATATTGCTTCTGTTTCTGCCTACATTCATCTTCACCCAACTGTTCTAAACACCATTCTTCTTCTTCCCCCCTCTGGGTCTTGGATATCTTCACAAGTGAGTATTTTTTTAATATACGATGGTATTTTTTAATTTTTATCTAACTTTCTTTTGAATCAAGTATACTCTTCCACAGCCATATTACAACTTGCTTCCTTTCCTGCCATATTTCAGTGATATCAGTGAAGTCCAATTTGCTTCTTTTTATTATGATCTCTGATACCCTTTGCATATGGTCTATTCCTTTTACATAGAATTTCATAGAATCTGATGCTGTGGGCCTAATTGATTCTTCCTCTTTTATTTAATCTGAATTTCTGGGGCTAATCTTTTCCCTATGTTATTGTTGTTTAGTCATTTTTCAAACATGTCTGACCCTTTGGGGGTTTTCCCCCAAACCGCAGAAGTGATTTGCCATTTCTTCCCTACCTCATTTTACAGATGAGGAACTGAGGTAATCAGGATTAAGTGGCTTGCCCAGGGTCATGCAGTTAATAAGGATCTGGGGGAAAATTTGAACTCAGGTCTTTCTGACTTCAGACTTGACACTGAGCCACCTAGCTTCCCTAAGAACAATTTCTGGCTGTTTGTGTAGCTACTCTTTTCCCTATATTGCAATTATCCCTTTTAGTATGTAGTTTGGTAGTTTTCTCCCTCCTTTTCAGATAATAGTCCTTTTGATTAGATTTCCAAGATTCCATGCAAATGCATTTTACCACTTGTTAAATACACTCCATCCCAGTAGAATCCAAAAACCCATATCCAGTTCTCAGCCACCATCTTCTCAACCAAATGATCACTTCCCAAATCTGCTTTCCTCTTCAGAAACTTTTGCCTTCATTTGGCCACAGGGATGAGAGTACCACCTATGCCCCAAGGCCTTCAGTTTCTTGCTCAAGACTTCCTAATCCTTAGCAATGCTTCCGAGATTCTTTCTGACAGTATCATTTGTGCCACATAAATCACAAGAAGTGAGAAGTTGTCATCAGGTTTAACAAGTCTCTGGCAGTTCTCCTTCATGTCCTGAGTACATGCTTAAGAAAGACAGCAGACTTCTCCATTATTGGGGTCAGAATGACAGAGTTGCCCCACTAACTCTTCAGGAGGTCCAGCATCCTAACATGATTGTCTGACTCTTCTTTTTCTGGTTTTAAGTAGAAGTGATATTAGATGTGAGTGATTAAGCTCACCAGGGGCGAAGTGTAAAAAGAGATAAGTAACAGGGACAGGAAGCATGCCTGTTAAGGGTAATGAAAATGAATCAGAGCCAGAAAACAAAACAGAGAAAGACTGCTTAGAAAGATAAGAAAGTTCTAAAGTCCACTAAAGTTAATAGAGGAAAGTGCAACCATGGGGAGAGGGTGATTACCAATCAATATCAAATACTACAGAGAAATCAACTAAGATGAAACCTGGGGTCAAAGGAAAATAGGCCCTGGTTTTATCAATTAAAGGGCCATTGGTATTCTTTGAAAAAGCAATTTCAATAGATTGGTCTATTGGTCTGGAAGACAGAAAACAAGGGTTAGAAATAAGGGATGTTGAAGAGAGGAAATATAGGGTACAGACAACTTTTTTCAATTACTAGACATTTATTTCTCTCCCAGTCACCCCTACACTATTGAAAAAAAAACTAAAACCCATTTGACATATGCATGATTGCATGTTTTGCATAAAACATTCCCACAAGTCTATATCAAAAAATATATGTCTCATTCTGTTTGCTGAGTTCATCGTCTCTCTGTCATGAGGTGGGTAACTGCTTTATCAATGGACTTTTGAAAATGTGGTTGATTACTCATTGTATCACTCAGAATTCTTGAGTCTTTAAAAATTGTTTTCATAATTTATTGTCATTATAGAAATTGTTCTTCTGGTCTGGATCATTTCATTCTGCATCACTCCATACAAATATTCCCATGTTTCTCTGAAATTTCTCTATGATAATTTCTTAGGGCACAATACATTGATACTCCATAGTTTATTCAGCTATTCTCCCAAATGGTTGAATAACTATGATGAGCATCCTTTTAGTTTCCAAATTTTTTTATCCCAGTATAAAAAGAGTTGTCATAGATATTTTTTAATGCATGAATCCTTTTTTCCTCTTTCTTTAATCCCCATGGGATATCACTAGAACTGATATCACTACTATAGTAGGAGGTCTAATAGTGGCATCATTGAGTGAGAGGACAAATTCAATGACTTTGGGGACATAGTTCCAAATGTACAGTTTTTTCAAGAAATGTGACAATGCAGAAGAACAGAAAGGGGGAATGGAAACTAAAAGTGTTAGAAGGATCAAGGTAATAGAGTCTTTTTCTAGGCCTGGAGAGACCTGAGGATATTTGTAGGGAGAAGGAAATATGAGAGGAAGAGATTAAGATATATGAAAGAAGGAAAGTGATAGCTTCCTAGATGAAGTTGGAAGGGATGAAATCAAACATGTTGATAGTAGACTTAGTATTAGCAAAGAAAAAAAGAGAGAGGAGAGAGAGAGAAAGAGAGAGGATTAGAGGAGAGTTGTGATAATTCTTGGATGTCTTCAATTTTCTTGGTGAAGGAGGTTAAGCTATTGTTATAAATATAAGGGATAAAAATGTGATTTGAAACAGTGACTGTGAAAAACAAGCTAAGATGTCAGTAAGAGTAGAACAGAGGGAATGATGAACAACAAGAAAAAGCCAAATTGGGGTTGATTCAATCTTTCAAGAATTTGTGATCCACTAAATTAGATCATTACATCTCTGTGACTTGGTCCATGGTCACAAGTGTTACTGAACCTGGGGGGGAAAAATCTATCAACCTACACCATTATCCCATATGCTTATTCAAGCATAGGTGGATTAACTTTCAGACAACAACAAGTGACAATCTGTCACCAGATTCCAGTGAAGGTTTATTATTAATTTGTAATGAGTAAAATCAATTCAATTTTATGACTTTCTCTAGTCATCGAAAATTACCTAGGGTTGTTTATTTAAAAGTTAGTAAACTGTCAGGGAGCTGAGATATTCTAATATGCTCATTTATAAATATTAAAGTAGTAGACCATAATGTCAAAATTGGGTCTATGTCACTTGAAGCCAGAGTAGAGCAGATAGATTAGGAAATATGAAGATTCAAAAACCAAAGTACACGATGCAGAAATAGAACAAGTTTAATGTGAGTTAAGAAGTGGAGTTGAGAAGATAGTAAGTTATCATTAGAGTATAATTTGGAAGATAAAAATTTTGGAGGCTGTGCAATTCTGTAAGATGGTAAGACAATTAAGGCATATGGTTGAAGAGGGGTTGTTAGGAGGTGGAACAGCAGATTTAGTGTAAAGATTATATGCAAATGAACAAAATTAATTATAATTATGACAAAAGGAAAGAAAACGATTACTAGGCAATAGAATAAAAGATAATTGGGCAAAGATTAAAAAAAATTCCTCAAAGTAAATACTTATCCTTTCTTAATTTCTCTGCAAAATAATTGCTTTCTTTTGTTGATTTCTTTTGCATTATTCTTTTTCTGTCTCCTTTTATTTGGATTTATAATATCCTTTTTCATATTTTCCTTAGGACTTCCCATTCACTTTCTCATGTTTCTTTTAAGACAGTTGCTATTCTTTAATTCATTCTTTCTTCCAAATATCCAGTTCCAGGGGCTTCAGAATATAAATTTTATCATCATCATCATCATGCCTCCTTCTATGATTGAGACCCTTTCGCATTCTTATGATATATTTATAATAATAATAATAATAATATATCTAGCATTTATTTAGCACTTAAATGCCAGACATTATACTAAACTCTTTATAATTATTATCTCATTTGATTCTCACATCAACTCTGTAAAATATGTGCTCTTATTATTGCCTTTCACAGATGAGGAAACTGAGGCAAATAGGTTAAGTAACATCCAGGATTACCAAGCTAATGGGTGTCTGAGGTCAGATTGAACTCAGGTCTTTTTGACTCCAGTGTCATACTGTGTGTACTTTCACACACACACACACACACACACACACACACATGATGTAGTTTGATTTTCCATTGAGTTTATAAGAAAACTATGCATTTTGGTATGCACACCTCTTATATTGGTATTGTATAATACCACCTGATGGATGCCAGCTTGAATGCAAGCCCAGTTCCAGACTCTATAATCATTCTAGTTACAAACTAAACCAGTTACAGGATGTCTGGGCATGCTCTAAATCAGAGAGCAGGTACTTCCATTTTCTGTCACTATGCTCTTCTAGTAGTTGGCTCCCCAGTCTCTTTAAACTGGAGAGTACATCAATCAACATTCTCTGACTCCTCCTAATTTATTTATTTTTTAATTTTGGAGGGTTTTTGCAAGGCAAATGGGGTTAAGTGGCTTGCCCAAGGCCACACAGCTAGGTAATTAATAAATGTCTGAGGCTATATTTGAACTCAGGTACTCTTGACTCCAGGGTCAGTGCTCTATCCATTGTGCCACCTAGCCGCCCTCTTTTCTTTTTCTTGAGCAAAAGATTACTTGAATCTATAAATCTATACATTACCCCTTAAACTAAAACTTTCTAAAGATTTCATGGAGCAACAGAAATATATTACAAGTTATAATATGCTTTAAAAAATATTATTATAATGAAATTTTCCACATAATGGCAATTTCCCTGCCAAAAATCCCAGCTGATAGCTAATTCCTTAAAATACAAGAAATTTGAACACCTTATTGACATTTGCATTTATATAGAACTGGGGGGGGGGAAGGGGGAGGAATGAAATAATCATGAGGAAAAGAATATAGCTTGTCTTTTCATTAGATCAAATATAGGAATGTTAATTTCATTATAAGAAACAAAGGTTCTTAACCAGTTCTGAAAGATGAAAATAAAGTTTTGTTGTTAAAAATAATTTTATGAAATTATTTTTTAGTTGGATGCTTAATAGTTCTTTTTTTTGCTACTGTATTTCAATGATTCTTGTGTCATCAGAGGAGTGAATACTCCTTTCACTCACTCTATACCTTTTGCCTTTGGTAATTCTTAGCCAAGTGTTTTCATCAGGCATCCACCCAACATTGTGATGACCTTCCCCTTGTTCTATTAGTACCCTAGGAGTATCAATGTATCACTAGGGCTATCCATATGTTGTATCTCATTTTTGTCACATGACAAGCACCCTTCGTCTGGTCACTCATATACTCAATAACGTCTTTTATGGAGTCATCCTGGGTAATAAGTCACAGCTTACTTATTGTTTACCATGAGTCATTTCATTACACATTTTGACTCCAACATTGTGTAGATCCTTGACTTGCAGCTATATATAGCACCACCAAGAAAATATTCATAGAGTGAATTTTTAAATTATTTGATTTTGAATTTATATGCACTGAATAGTACATGTCATGAACCTGAACATACTTCTTTTATTTCTATTTACTTATCAATTTATCCCTCTTTCAACCATTTCACTAGTATGAACCACTAGTGATTTATATTACTTTGCAATATTATTCTTTCCAAATCATAACTGAAAAAATAAGCTTTTAATATTGATCTTTGTGGCAATTCAGACTCCTACTTAACAGTATCATCTTCTTTTGGATACCAACACTGCAATTTCTCTACTCAATCCAAGCCCACATCAACCAACCTTCAAAGTTATTTTTATCAAGTACCTTACTTGCTCATCATATAAACTCCTTTCTTTTGGTTTTAGCTTCCCCTCATCCCTTCCCACTTAACAGTATCTACCTAGATATACTATGTAGGTGGAGTTAATTGAAAGTTGTGAGTTTGACAGATTAAGAAAGGCTTTCTGAAGCAAATAGCTTTTAAGGTAAAGATATTTAGGGAATATTCTGAAGGAGGATCCAATTGATCTTTCACCAGTTCAGACTTGAATATAATTAGAAAATTAAAAAGAAGGGATAAGTTTATGTTTGGTAGATTCTGAGAAGAGAGATCTGATAGCTTACCAATGGACTTGAAGGACATGTAAAGTCTCTGTGACTGTCTGTCATAACTCCACAACTATATAAATATCAAGAACTAGCATTGATCATTACACCAAAGGTACCATTTGTGAACATTTTCAATATAATGGAAGTTCAATTATTGGTGCAACAAATCAGTGCATATTCTCTATCAAAAAAAACCCAAACCTGATGCTGGTCATTACAGTCTCACTATCTCCTATTTTTTGATGAGCAGTTCCCCTATAACTTTCTTTCCCCACCTCATACTTCCCTTTATCGTTCTGTTTAGTAATTAATAAGAGAATCTGCAACCACTCATTCTTCCTCCACCAAATGTGAGCATCGTTTTTTTATTTCTCATTTCTTACCTGGTTGCGTCATTCTAGGTCTTCTCTAGCTTCTTTACCAGTAAGCTCATTACTGGGAAAATCTTATCATCTTGCAAGATACCATCAGTCTTGTTATTCCCCTACATCACTAGACCCTATTCTTCTAATTGGAGGATGGGATGATGAACTCTAAACCATCTATTTAAAGGGGTCTCAACTCAGTATACTTCCTTGTTTCCCACCTGGCTGTACTACTTTGATGTCTGGGAAACAGACTGAGAAGGAATAAAGAGCAATTCTCAGAAAATCTGAATAGGCTAGAAAATAGAAAAGCTAAAACAGACAAATTCATGTTTGATGTGACCTCTTATCTCCTGCCAAGATGCAAAAGGTGAAGTGGGAAAGAGCAGAGGACAGCAAAAGTGAGGAGGCCAGGGGGCGGTTAGGTGGTGCAGTGGATAGAGCACCGGCCTTGGAGTCAGGAGTACCTGGGTTCAAATCTGACCTCAAACACTTAATAATTACCTAGCTGTGTGTCCTTGGGCAAGCCACTTAACCCCATTGCCTTGAAAAAAAAAATCTAAAAAAAAAAGTGAGGAGGCCAACATGACCTTGAGATTCTGACCAAACCTAAGATAGACAATAGAGTAAAGCACTGTCTAGAAGCCGGGAAACACAGATGGACTGAAACCAGGGTAAGGCACTCAGATGAGCTTGAGTATATGGGGCCTTGAGGCATATAAACTTGGCCCACAACCCCTTTCTTTCCTTCTTAATCACAGGAATGGGGTTTGGAGGTATGGAAAGAAAAGAAGGGAAGAGGCTGCATTGGAGAGTAAAAGGAAGCTCTTCAGTTACCTGTCCATCTTTCTCTTCCTGTTTCTCCTCCTGTCTGATGGTAGGAAGGATGTTGGGAGCAGAAAAGTTTTTTGGATCTTCTCAACTATAATCAAAGCAGTTAACACTTGGACATTTTATTTCTTTAATGCTTCCGCTTATTTCAATGTTATTTGAAACTCTTATTGATTGAGAGAGGAGAAAAGAGATTTCCCCTTCCCCTCCTCTGCTGCCCTCCCACCCCATCCCCAGAACAGACTGTGTAGAGGCAGAGACATTTCATTTATTGTGTGTGTGTGTGTGTGTGTGTGTGCAGTATCCTAAAACAATGAGTCCAAAAACCACATTGAGGGAGTTTATATGATTTTTTGACAGAGGACACTTTGGCATTGTGGTTGACATTCCTGTCATCCTTGTCAGGTGTTAGGGTTCCTTGAAACACAAGTATACTCGTGAACATGCATGTGGGCACATGTTTATGCACATATCATGGAGTCACTCCTTGTCAGAGCTCCACCCAGGGCTTAGAGTCATAAGAGTAAACAGAGAAAATTGAAGGTAGTATGATTCAAATCATGGTGTGGATAAGCTTTCACAATTCTAATAATTACCACACCATAATTTTTTTTTATCTTTTTGCAAGGCAAACGGGGTTAAATGGCTTGCCCAAGGCCACACAGCTAGGTAATTATTAATTGTCTGAGGCCAAATTTGAACTCAGCTAGTCCTGACTCCAGGGCCAGCACTCTATCCAATGCGCCACCTAACCACCCCTTTACTTCCTTTTAAGAAAAATCTCAAGCATGTTATTCTTTCACTTCTTGACCAGCTCATTAGTAACCTTGTATTTAATATTTTGCTTTTATTGTGTGTATATTTATTTTTCATATATATATATATATATATTAGATATAAGATCTTTTATAGAATGTGAATTTCTTGAGAGCAGGTGTTTTGAATTTCCAGGACAGTGGTTGCTTGGCTCTAATAGGTAATTAAGAAATGTTTGTTGATTAATCCCATAACATTTCTATTTGGATATCCTGTATCTATTCATAGGTTCATAACTGTTATTTTCTTCCTAAATATATTGGTGGTATACTTAGAACATTTATATCTAGTGAACTTTCACTTTTATGAAGACTAAGAAAAAGAGTATTTTTACATTTTTTTCTAAATCTCTTAATCTAAATTTACATTAAAAATTTTTGATTAAATTCTGACTTAATCATCTTCATGTTAATTGCATTATATTCATATATATGTATATATATATATATTCCTCCAATAAAATAATGGTCAAAGAATGTGAACAATTTTCAAAAGAAAGGCAAATTATCAATAATATTAAAGATTATGTCACTAATGATAAGAAAAATGCAAATAAAATTCTGGGGGATAGTAAATTGATAAAGATGATATAAAAATAAAAATAATTAATAGTGGAGGAACTTTGATAAAACAAGTCTACTAATGTACCATAGGTAGGACTGTATCAAACTGATTATTCTGTAAAATGATTTAGAATTGTGACTTCATAAAAGGTCAGATAACTGTTCACAGTCTTTGATCTAAAAATTCTATTACTTAGGATAGACCACAAGAGTTTCAAGATTCTATATATACCAAAATTTTCATAGTTTCATCTTTTGTGAGTAGAAAAAATAAAATGAATCTCAATCAAGTGAGAAAAATGGTTAACCAAATTGTCATAAAATTTGTAGTATGATGGATTGTTATTTTCAGTAAGAGAAAATGAATATGAGGAATTCTGAGAAATATGGGAAGACTTAAATAAACTGTTACAAAGTGGAGTAAACAAATTAGAAAACAATTTAAGCAATAATTATAACAACATAAAGTGAAAATAAAACTAAAACAAAAATGAATTCCATATAACAATAACAAAGAATCTTTTTTGAATAGGAGATCAGGAATGAACATATAGAATGGCACATATGTTGTCAAAGTCTGTCTCAGTTTTGCTTAACTGTGTTTTTTGGTTACAAGGAAGGGCTAGATAGATGAGAGTTGGGTGTATATCCAGAAATAATGTAAAAACAAAAGATATTAATAAGACACAGTTTTTAAAATTTCCTTAACAAGATTTTAAAAGGACTTTCTTTTTAAAGAGTTGATCTTATAGTATCTTGAGAGAGAAAAAATAATGAATACAGAAAAGAAAAAAAGTGAAGTTGTTTTGAGTTGGTTTTTTTTTTTATTTTAGCAGGGCAATGGGGTTAAGTGACTTGCCCAAGGTCACTGGATATTTAATTAAGTGTCTGGGATCAGATTTGTACTCAGGTCCTCCTGACTCCAGGGGCAGTGCTCTATTCATTGCTCCACCTAGCTGCCCCTATGAATTTATTTTAAACAATGTACTTTAACAAGTAATATTTGTAAAAATAATTACCTTCCTGAAATTTTGCATATTATGAAAAAAATTCCTTGACATGTCTTCCAAAATACAAGAGGAAAAAAAACTGCTTTGAATCTGAGTTTAATATCTCAAGTCTAAGTCTTTATTGCTTATAATTTCATTAATCTTCTTTAAAAGCTGAATCTTAACCAGAAATATTTGTTCTCAAGACAAGTACCACAAACCTTAAATGGGGAATGAGATATACAGTGTGCCTCTGTTGAGGATAAGGCAAGTCTGAAGGGGCATAAAATTACTTGAGAACCCAGCATCCTAGTTCAAGCTTCATCTGAAGAATGTGCCTTCTTGTACTTGAAGGAGATCAAGAAAGGAAGGGTAGGAGCTTCCTGGCTAATTATTCTTACCACCTAAATGATAAATTCCATTGTTTCTGCATGTTGAAATTAACCAATCAACAAATATTAACTCCTTACCATGCATATGCTTGACCAGAGATGAGGCCAAGACCCAACCACGCCAAGCAGAAAACAACACTTCCAAGAAGTCCCAACCACATTAAAATGCAATTAAGAAATATTTTACTCAATAAACAAAAACATAATATAGCATAGGTTATATCCATTTGCAGTTTTTTAAGTCAATAAACAGAGGGATCCATTTCTATTTGATTATGACAGCACTGTCCTAACATAATCAATGCCTTCTAATTTTTGTGCCTTAGGGAAGAACTCTAGTCATCATTCCCTAAAAATGTAAGTTCTATTATGTGAAAGTATTAATATGCATTTTAAAAATACCTGTTTGAACACTCTACATAGAATATATTCAACATTAAACAAAACTATAATGAAGAATATAAAATAACAATATTAGTTGATTGGTTATACCTTTTAAACCACCTTCCAATCTCTGATTATATGTTCATATTTTGATTATAACAATATAATTTTTAAAAAATAAAAACATTAAAGTATAAATTGTTTTAGTGCTTTTTCTTAGAGGGAGGAAGTTGTTTGGGGTTTCCTTTGGCTTTGATTTGCATTATCTAATATGTGTTTTTACTTATCTTGTAGTCCTTACTTGTATTGGCAATATAATACTCCACTATGCTAATATACCACAATTTGTTCAGTCATTCTCTGTTGAACATTTAGTTTATTGTTCACAATTATCAACAAATGCAACTATAAACAGATACAGATAGTTCTTTATTTCTGTTTACTTCCATAGCATATATTTCCCAAATAAGGATTAAAGAATTAAGGGAGTATGATAAAATTTATGACTCCTGTTATATCATCAAATTCCAAGGTACACCTGTTTTTTCTCCTGAGCTAAGATCATAATTAACAGCATAGTTAAACAATTAGAGTGAAAGGAATGGTTGCTCACTTTTTAAACTAGCTCTTATAATTCTTCAAAAAGAGTTAAGATCTTTGTTTTTTTTAAATGTTATTTTATTTTATTTTTCCAATGAGGAAAGTTTTTCAACTTTCATCCACATGCATCCACTCTCCTTTCCCACCCAGCTCCCTGCAGTGACACACAGTCATGTGCATATTGTACATATACATTTATATTTAACAAGTTTACTGATTAGTCATTTTCAGTATGAGGAATTAGGATTAAGGGGAAAGAAACAATTCCATGAGATAGGAAATACATAAGAAAATTTTTCTTTTCTTTTCTTTTTTTTGCAAGGCAAATGGGGTTAAAGTGGCTTGCCCAAGGCCACACAGCTAAGTAATTATTGTGTCTGAGGCTGGATTTGAGCTCAGGTACTCCTGACTCCAGGGCCCCAGTGCTCTATTCACTGCGTGACCTAGCCACCCCTAGAAAAGTTTTTAAAAACTGAATGTTATGTTCATTCAGATTCTGTATGGGTTTTTGTTTGTTTTGTTTTGTTTTTCTTCCTCTGGATGTGGATACTATTGTCCACAACAGATCTCCCCAGGTTGTCCTAGATCTCTGAATTGCTGAGAGGAAATGCATCCATCAAGATTGACTAACTCATAAAGTTGTTAATGTGTACAATGTTCTCTTAGTTCTACTCCCTTTTTTCAGCATCAGTTCCTATAATTCATCCCATGCTTCTCTAGAGTTTGGCC
Source organism: Macrotis lagotis (assembly GCF_037893015.1). Classification (NCBI taxonomy): domain Eukaryota; kingdom Metazoa; phylum Chordata; class Mammalia; order Peramelemorphia; family Peramelidae; genus Macrotis; species Macrotis lagotis. The sequence goes on from NC_133666.1 coordinate 255,049,002, forward strand.
ATTTGAGGTTTCTTATAGAATAATAGTACTCCATAATATTCATATACTTGTTCAGTCATTCTCCAACTGATGGGCAACCCCTCAATTTCCAGTTCTCTGCAATTTAGGGTATAATCTTAGCTGTGGCTTCTTGGTACTTGAATTTTTTGGGGGGGAGGGGGTATATTTTTCCTAAACAGGTTGCTCTGGATTTTAAGTATCATGTTCTTGGGACTTTTATTTGGAAGTGTTTGGGGTTTTTTTTAGGTTTTTGCAAGGCAAATGGGGTTAAGTGGCTTGCCCAAGGCCACACAGCTAGGTAATTATTAAGTGTCTGAGACCGGATTTGAACCCAGGTACTCCTGACTCCAGGGCCAGTGCTTTATCCACTGCGCCACCTAGCCACCCCCATTTTTTATGATTTTTTCTGGATATAGGCCTAGTATTGGAATTGCTGGGTCAGAGGGAATAAACATTTTCATTGCTCTTTGGGCATAGTTTGATATTGCTCTCCAGAAGGGTTGGATCAGTTTACAACTCCACCAGTAATGCATTAATGTCCCAGTCTTTCCACAATTTCTCCAACATTGATCATTTTCCCTTTTTGTCATCTAATACGTATAAGGCGATACCTCATAGTTGTTTTAATTTGCATTTCTCTAATCTAATTAATTTGGAGCACTTTTTCATATGATTATATATGGCTTTAAATTTCTTCATTTGAAAACCATCTGCTCATAGCCTTTAACTATTTATCAATTGAGGAATGACTTGTAACCTTACAAATTTGATGTAATTCTCTGTATATTTTAGAAATGAGACCTTTATCAGAACCCCTAGCTGTGAAAATTATTTCCCAGATTTCTCTTTTCTTTCTAATTTTGGCAGCAATGGGTTTATTAGGACAAAAACTTTTTAATTTAATATAGTCAAAATCATCCATTTTATCCAATTTATAATGTGCTCTATTTCTTTTTTGCTCACAAATTTTTCCCCTTTCCATAGATCCAACATATTTCTTGGTCTGTTAATTGGTCTATGGTGCTACACTTTATGTCTAAATTCCATCCCCATTTGGCTTGTTGTGTTTGTTAAACAGTAGATTACTGTAGTGAGTTACTACTGTTTCTTTTGAACCTATCCTAATCCACTGATCCATTGACTCTATTTCTTACCTAGTTCCAGGCAGTTTTGATGACTGCTGCTTTATAGTACAGTTTTAGATCTTGTAGAGCTAGGCCATTTACATATTTTTTATCAGGTCCCTTGCTATATTTGACCTTGTATTACTCCGGATGAATTTTGTTACCATTTTTTCTAGCTTAATAAATTAGCTATTTGGTAATTTGATTGGTATGGCAATGAATAAGTAATATAATTTGGGTAGTATTAGCTCAACCTAACTATGAGCAATTGACATTTTCCCAATTGTTTAGATCTGACTTTATTTGTGTGAGATGGACTTTGTAATTATATTATACAGTTTCTGGGTTTGCCTTGGGAGGTAGCTTCCCAAGTATTTAATGTTGTCTGCAGTTACTTTAAATGGAATTTCTCTTTCTATCTCTTGCTCTTGGGCTTTTTGGTTCATATATCGAAATACTGATGATTTATTGTGAGTTTATCTTATATACTGCTGTTTTGCTGAATTTGTTAATTGTTTCAAATAGGATTTTTAGATAATATTCTTGGGTTCTCTCAGTGTACCATCTATCATCTGCAAAGAGTGAAAGCTTTGCTTCCTCATTGCCAATTCTGATTACTTCAATTTCTTTTTCTTCTCTTATTGTTAAAAACTAACATTTCTAATACAATATTGAATAGTAATTGTGATAATGGGTATCCTTGTTTCACCCCTATCTTATTGGAAATGTTCCTAGTTTAACCCCATTATATACCTTTGTTGTTAGTTTTAGATAGATACAGATTATTATTTAAGGAAAACTCCATTTATTCCTATACTTTCCAGTATTTTTAATAGGAATGGATGTTGATTTTTATCAAGTCTTTTTCAGCATCAATTGAGATAATCATATGATTTTTCAGCATCAATTGAGATAATCATATGATTTCTAGTGATTTCTGATATGTTCAATTATGTTGAGTATTTTCCTAATAGTGAACTATCCCTACCTATCTGGTATAAATCCTATCTGATCATAGTGTAATATCCTAGTAATAACTTGCTGTAATCTATTTGCTACAATTTTATTTAAGATTTTTGCATCAATGTTCATTAGGGAGATTGGTCTTTAATTTTCTTTGTCTGTTTTGGCTCTTCCTGGTTTGAGTATCAGCATATTGGTATCAAAAAATTTGGCAAGAGGCAGCTAGGTGGCGTAGTGGATAAAGCACTGGCCCTGGAGTCAGGAGGACCTGAGTTCAAATCCAGTCTCAGACATTTAATAGTTACCTAGCTGTGTGGCCTTGAGCAAGCCACTTTACCCCATTTGCCTTGCAAAAACCTAAAAAAAAAATTTGGCAGAACTCCTCTTATTTTTTAAAATAGTTAATGTAGAATAGGAATTAATTATTCCTTAAAATGATTGTAAATTAGGAGCGGCTAGGTGGCGTAGTGGATAAAGCACCGGCCTTGGAGTCAGGAGTACCTGGGTTCAAATCCGGTCTCAGACACTTAATAATTACCTAGCTGTGTGGCCTTGGGCAAGCCACTTAACCCCATTCACCTTGCAAAAAAAAAAAAAACCTAAGAGGAAATGAAAAAAAAATTGTAAATTTTAAATTCATCTGGACCTGGAGTTTTTTCCCTTATGAAGCTTATTGATGGTTTCTTCCATTTCTTTTTTCAGAAATGGGTTTTATTTAAGTATTTTATTTCCTCTTCTGCTAATCTGGGCAGTTTGTACTTTTGTAAATATTTATCCATTTCACTCAGGTTATCAAATTTATTGACATACATGTTGACAAAATAGCTCTGAATTATCTTTATAATATCCTTCTCTTTAGTGGTTAATTCACCCTTTTCATTTTTGATACTGGTAATTTGGTTATCCTCTTCCTTTTTTTGTTTTGTTTTTGCAAGGCAATGGGGTTAAGTGACTTGCCCAAGGTCACATAGTAGGTAATTATTAAGTACTCCTGACTGTGGGACCAGTGCTCTATCCACTGTACCACCTAGCCACCCCTCCTCTTCCTTTTTTTTAAATTAGATTAACCAAAGGTATAGCTATTTTATTGGGTTTTTCATAAAACCAACTCTTATTGTTATTTAATTAGGTTGATGGTTTTCTTGTTTTCAATTTTATTATTTTCTTTGATTTTCAGAATTTCAAATTTGGTATTTAATTGGGGGATATTTAATTTGTTCTTTTTCTAGCTTTTTTAGTTGCATACCCAATTCATTGATCCCTTTCTCTATTTTATTTATATAAGCATTTAGAGAAACAAAATTTCCCCTAAAAAACTGCCTTTCCTGCGGTGGCTAGGTGGCACAGTGGATAAAGCACTGGCCCTGGAGTCAGGAGTACCTGGGTTCAAATCCGGTCTCAGACACTTAATAATTGCCTAGCTGTGTGGCCTTGGGCAAGCCACTTAACCCCATTGCCTTGCAAAAAGAATAAAATAAAATAATCAGCCAGAGGCACTCTAGAGCTATTTAAAAAGTCAACTTTTTTTCTTCTTTATTGCTACCTTTTTTTTTTTTACCACCATCATTTCCAAGTATATCCATCCCCTGTCTTCCACCAAAGGTATAATCTCTCATAAAAAATTTTAACAAAAGGAGGAAAAAAATGTAATTCATCAAAACTAACCAAAAAATGTAATTCATCAAAACTAGCAGTATACATAATATTCTACAGTCATTTTACTTTACCTCTGTAATGAGGGATAGAAGATACATTTTCTCAGTTCTTTTCTAGAGGCAAGGTATAATCATGTCATTATTATTATATAGCATTGTTATCATTTTATTATTCTCTCCATTTAATTGTATAGATTGTTATCTTGTCAGTTTACTTCACTCTGTAATATTTCCATATTTCTCTGAAGTTTTCATATTCATCTTATGATAAAATAGGGAAAATTAAAGCAGAATCTATATCATAAAATACAATCTCAATAAAAGAAACAACTAAATATTTTTAAAAGGAGCATTACTAATAAGATGAATATAATTATAGATTGAGTTCAAATGGCAAGTTAACACTTCAGGCATATCCATTATTGACTGATTACCTTGTTTTTCACATCATGGTTTTCAAACTTGCCTCTATCCTTAAGCCCCCAGCCCACACATACATGTACCTATATTCCAACAGATGATTCAGTAGATAACTTGCTTGAAAAGATTGAAGCATTTTAAATGGAATTCCCTCAACTGTCTCCCTCAGTTCTTTGAAATTTTATAGTAGGGGTGTTAAACATAGGCCTGAAGCAGATACTTTCCAATGCAGCCAGAACCAGATTAAAATGTAATTGAGAAATAGTTAACAAAATAAATAGTTACAATAGTATAGATAATGTTCGTGTGTGATTTTCTAAGTTAAAATGTGGTCTGTAAGTATAATTTTGTCATTTCTATTTGAATTTGACATCACAATTTTACGGCATTATCATCCACCTTCTTCTTCTCAAAGATCTCAAAAGAAGATATCCCTTCCCTTTGCTAACTACATCCATGATCCCAACCCCTACTCTACCCTAGTCTCTTCCAAGACAGCTTATTTCAGCAATTATCTGTTTTGCATTGTCAATCTCTTCCTCTCTATCATCTTGCCTATCTACCCACAAGTCTGTTCATGTGTTCCCAGTACTAAAAAACACACTTTGCTTTACTCCTTCCTTCCTTCCTTCCTTCCTTCCTTCCTTCCTTCCTTCCTTCCTTCCTTCCTTCCTTCCTTCCTTCCTTCCTTCCTCTCTTGCTTTGTCTCTCTCTTGCTCTCTCTACCTAATCTAGTTACTATCTCACTTCTTTTTTTCCCTTAATTGCCATATTTTTTGGGGGGAAAGATACTCTACCATTTCAGCATTCACTTCAGATAGGAATTTTTTCTACATAACTTTTCTGAAACTGCTTTATCAAAGGTTACCAAAAACCTCCTAATCCCAAAATCTAATGACACTTTTTTAGTTCTTACCCTCTCTATCAACTGTAACCTTTGGCAGTACTCTTCCTTTGACTTTAGTGAAATTCTATATCCCTGGCTGTCCTCTTGGTCTTTCTCTGCTGTTATCTCATCTTATTCTTAACGCTTAAGGTTAATGTTCCCTAAATTCTGTTTTTGACCCTCTTCACTTCTATCTTTACATTCTCTTCATCTATAATCTCATTCACTCCTACACTTCTAACTTCCCCCAAATCTTTCCACTTGCTGTATCTTCTGAATTCCCATATTTTCCCAGCTGCCAAGGTATTTCTATCTAGATGTCTTACATTCCCCTCTAACTCAGTCTAACAAATGGGCAGAGTGAAAGAGGAGTAGGTGGCTCATGTTTGACGGATTTATAAATAAATCTGGAATGCCTTCTACCTTTGTGGAGAATAGAAAGAAGACTATAACTAGGTCATCACTCTCTTATTCTTATACCTTCAAATGGGTCACAGGCTTGAGAATTATGTCTCAATCAGATGTTTGCAATATGGGAATTCAGTTCTCCTGGGGATTCAGTATAAAAGACACCTTCCTAAATTGCAAGGTGGGAGGACTATTTCCACTTCAATCTGGTGGGTAACTGCATAATCTTGTTCAATTTAACTTCCCCTCTGTACCATATGCTTATTACAGCAAAGACAATCATGCAAAATGAGCAAAGATATTTGTCAAAGCAAACAGGATCCAGGAAAGTCATACATATTAGTTTACGTGCTAAAAAGGGATGATGGTTCCTCTCCTCATCCCTACAATGCCAGAGCCCTCTGACCCCCAAGCATCTGCATCTGCCCCCATCGCTTATTCCATGTCCATTCATTTTTCTCTTTTGCTCCTCAAAACCAATCAGGAGTCAGAGGATAGAGTCTAGGTTTCCAAAAGCTTCCCAGACAATGGTGAATCTTTTCTCCCATCACTCTGGTTTTAAGACCTATACTCTATTAGCATGATTCTCCGCACTATATCTTCCCCCTTCAACTCTCTGGTGCTTGCTATAACAGATCAACCTTAATTCTAAATTATTTCCTCTGATTCTTTGTATGTTCTTGATAATTGTGGAAGGACAGTAAGAATGTGTAATCCAGTTTTGTATTGGTGCTACCTCTAAACTGGCAGAATTATTTTACCCTAAAGAGAAAACATGAAAATCAACCCACAAATATTTTATACCACCCCACCCTTACAATTGGAGAAAGCAGGTCAGATAAAGTTAAGTTCTTGCCCAAGGTCCACAGAGCTGAAAGTTGAAGTCAAACTTCTAAATCCAAATTTAATTCTCTTTCCACTACACCAAATTACTAATATCCCTTCTAATTCAATCCCTGATAAATATGACCTGTGAACTCAAGTTTGATGGAGATGTTTGATAAAGGATATGACCAAGTCATATCCTTAAGTTTCAAAAAGGTATTTTAGGGTGAGAGTCAATGTCAAGGTTCCTGGTATTTATAATGCAGCTGAGTAAGAAGAGGGCATGGCATACCAACCATAAAAGAATTCCTTCTTAGGTGGAGATGTTTTGTGAGATAAGCTGTCTTTTGTCAAAGCCTTGGACTAGTTCCTGCATAATGTTGCCCCCATAGACACAGTCCTCAGTTTAGGTCCCTTTCTCTATCTCAACTGGTTTTGACTGTTGCTCCAACTTCCATTTCACAACTGCTCCCCAACCTTCTGCTTTTGTTGATACATATAAACTCTGCGGCTACAGTGTGGTAACTGCAATATAATAAGATGGACCATCCCCCCCAAGTATATACTCTCCCTCTGGGCCTATTAATTGCTCTCCATTCCAAAAATGATGTGTACTTAGTTTGGCAAAAAAAAAAAAAATCCAACCACTCCTTCAAAAGTTATGTAAAATAAATACACATCCAGCAAAAACAAAATGCTGAATAGCCAAATTGCAACTGAGACCACAATTCAGTCAGTATAGTTATTATCCAGTAAATCTGAGGGAAAATAAAATGCATTATGTATAATTGTCATTTGCATAGAAAGAATTTTTTTTCTTCTTTCTTCCTTCTCTAAATTAGAAAATGTTGTTCTTGGTGCTGTTGCCATTCTTATATATGAGTATGAATTAAAAAAAACCACAAAGAGGCTTATGAGTGATCTTAATCCTTTTATAGTACATGGTTCATGGTCCTCTGATGAGCAGCTGTGAGTTCTTTTTTTTTTTTAAAGAGCTATGAGTTCTAATTGCAGGACCCATAACTATTTCCTTTATAGGCATGCACTCAAAACAAGTCGCCACGTTGTTGATTGCTACATAACAGAGAGCTAATACAAATTTATTTCAAGGGATGATTCAATGTTCTCCAGCAGGATTTCTTTTTCTGTTAATCTTGTTTATAATTATTCCATTTCAGTTGAAACAGTTGTATAGAAATCTTGCTGTCAACCTTTCTCTGGACTTGCTTGATGGAGTACAATAACATTTTACTGATCCAGGTTTCTTCTACTGCTCAGTCTCCACAATCCTCTTGTTCTTATTACACCTTGGTGTGTGTAGGATGTTACTGATCCACAGAGTAGGGAAAGTGGTCTAAAGAATATGATTACACTATCAGTCACAGGCTTCATCTCATGCTCTTCCTCCCAAACTTGTCTGAAAGCTTTTGTGTTAAAATGAATGTGTTAGTCCACTAAAATACCACATGCCTTATCTGTGCTTCAATAGAAGCAAAAAAAAAAACTGGATTACTAACCTGCTGTGCAATCCCTGTATGAACTAAAGGCCTTTCAGGAGGAAGTTGGGCTGTGCCAAGAGCACTAAGGATTGCCCATTCAACATTTCAGGGTCAAGTTCAACATTTGTTCCATTCACAGAACTCCCACTGACATCAGTGGAGTTCTGTGCAGAGGAGACTTTCTCTCTCAGTTAAAATGATTTCTATAATGCTTTCCATTTTTCCAGACTATTTTTCAACACCAAATGAAGTAAAGAAAATACATATACTGTAGTTAAATATTTTCCCAGCATATTAAAAACATACTGTCTTGGGTTATAATAAAATGTAATCTACTAAAAGGATATTTTTAAAAAACTATTATATAATTTAGATTGTGAACAAAGCTCATAAAATTACATTTCTACCAGACTTCTTTATCACATTTCTCACGGGGTTAGTTTTCATGTTTTTCAAGAAATTCAACCATCTATAGACTTAAACTTCATGATATGTGATTCTTTAAAACTGTC